>NW_009706412.1:21743-90251 GCF_000703405.1 Apaloderma vittatum | reverse complement strand
AGATAGACCATGTCCACTGCATGGCCACCATGGTTATGACTTCATAAAAGGCTATCAGGTAGGTCAAGCATGACTTCCCCTTAGAAAAGCCATGCTAACTGCTCCTAATAAGTTTCTTGTCTTTGATATGACTAGAGGCAGTGCCAAGGATAAGATGTTCCATCACCTTTCCGGGGATGGAGGTGAGGCTGACCAGTCTGTAGTTTACCCAGGTCATCCTTCCTGCTCTTCTTATAGACTGGAGCGACATTCGCTTTCCTCCAGTCTCCAGGCACCTCCTCTGTTTCCCACGACTTACCAAAGATGATGGAGAGTGGCCTAGCAATGACTTCTGTCAGCTCCCTCGGCACCTGCGGGTGCATCCCATCAGGGCCCATGGATTTATGGATGTTAAATTGTTCAAACCGATCCCTAACCCAGTCCTCCTCAACCAGGGCAAACTCCTCGTTTATCCTGACTTCCTCTGGGGTCTTAGGGGACTGAGGCACCTGAGGACAGTCTCCAACAGTGTAGACAGAGGCAAAGAAGGCATTCAGTAACTCTGCCTTCTTTCTGTCCTCTGTTTCCAGGGCACCCACCTCATTCACCAGTGAGCCTACATTGCCTCTAGTGTTAGTTTTGTCGGCAATGTGTTTGAAGAAGACCTTTCTGTTGTCTTTGACCTCCCTCGCAATTTTTAGTACCTGAATGACTGCAAATGTTCCTCTCTGACATATCTTTAAGGCTTAATAACTAGTCAAAAAGATTTTGTCTCATGTCAGAGTTAATCTAGAACCTTACAGACTTCCCATTTTTTTTCTTTATTTTATTAACACTGACTCTGCTAACTTGAGTAACTGTTTTGATAGTAGATGAAAGATACAGAACTAACTTGAAGGATGATGCTTAGGATTTGAAATGGCAATAATATAAGCCAAATACTCAGAAAGGGTCTTTATATGGTTTTGTATAAATGGAAAAGACCTACAAGATCAAGTCCAACCACTAACCTAGCACTGCCAGGCTACTACTAAACCATGTCCCTACGCACCAGATCAATATGTTGTTTAAATTCCTCCAGGGATGGTGATTTCATCACTGCCCTGGGCAACCTATTCCAATGCCCAAATGTTTTAGATGTTTTAAGAGAAAGCAACTCATCATGAAAAGGCAGTGAATTTCTCCAGTAATTTCAGTGAATTTCTCCTATGCAGCTCAGAGGCACTGATGAGGTAACCTATGCATTTGATTCTTGTCTGCCTCAGCAGAGAATGCAGACGAAAGGATGATTCATCTTGCTTAAAAACAAGAGATTAGAAAAGATGAGTATTAGCTCACCCTTGAAACTCTAAGAATGTTAAAGCTTCCTTCTATTCAAATTTCTTAAATTAACCATGAGAAGGTAGAGAAAAGTTTTGAGTTCATCCAGTTAAATCTTTGACTACAGTGTCTATATTAACATTTAAACAAATCTCTGCAGATACATGCTGGACTTGCAGGCTCTCAAACACAAGCAAAATATATATTTATTAAACATTGAAAAATCCAGTTTGTGCTAGATTATCACACTCATGATTTTTAGATAAACATATCCATACTTCTTTTCACTGATGCAAACAAATGAATAGCTGTCATAAAATGATTACACCTTTTTTTGTGAACAGTGGAGCTTTCCAAACTCCAATTCCATGTCTCTTTTTTGAAGACTCTACACAGAGAAATTATCTGGTGGTTTTTACAAGGACATTCTGGTAGACTTGTCATTTTATAAACAATTTCATTTTCAACTTTAGAAAATGCATAATTTTGACTACTAAAAATTTGCTTTCTGAACATAAATGTATGAAAGATTCTTTTCATCAACACAATGAGACAGAAATATACTGGACTGAATTATTCAATTTATCCCAGTACAACTGCAACAGGTATGCATTGATTTTTTCTGTTTTGAATAGATCTGAATTTTTACTGATCTGAGTTTTACTGATTTCAATGTAATGTTAATTTTGTGATGATTGTTTAAATGCTAGATCAATTAACTGGCCAGATGCTAGTGTTCTGGGAAAATAAAATACATTCCCTTGGAACTGTGAACAGAGCATGGATGCTTAATCACAATTTATTATTCAATAATTTTAACCTACTTCTAATACCACACTGGAAGTTGGGATAATTAATTACAGGGAAAAATATTCTAGAAAACTACTGAGTATAACATCTCTTAAAAATAGTGTTCAATTTTAAGGACCTTACTCCTTTAAAAACATTTCTAAAGGAATCATAGAATCATAGAATGGCCTAGGTTGGAAGGGACCTTAGAGATCAGCTAATCCAACCTCCCTGCCATGGGAGAGGATGCTTCTCAACTAGATCAGGTTGTTCAAGGCCTCATCCAACCTGGCCTTGAACACCTCAAGGGAGGGGGCATCCGCAACTTCTTTGGACAATTTATTCCAGAGTCTTGCCACCCTCGTACTGAAGAACTTTTTCCTAAGCTCTAATTTAAATTTGTTTTCCTTTAACTTAAATCCATTTCACCTTGTCATTTCAGTGGACACTCGGGTAAAAAGTCCCTCTGCAGCCTTCCTGTAGGTTCCCTTCAGGTATTGGAAGGTAGTTATAAGGTCCTCCTGGACTCTTCTTTTTTCAAGACTGAACAATCCCAGATCCTTCAGCCTGTCCTCATCGCACAGGTGCTCCAGCCCCTGGATCATCTTTGTGACCCTCCTCTGAACTCGTTCCAACAGATCTGTGTTCCTCTTAGGGTGGGGACACCAGAACTGGACTCAGTATTCGAGGTGGGGTCTCACAAGAGCAGAGTGATTAAAGGAGGAGAATCACCTCTCTTGATCTGCTGGCTACACTCCTCTTGAAGCATCCCAGGATGTGGTTGGCCTTCTGGGCTGCATGAGCGCACTGCCGGCTCATGTCGAGCTTCTCATCTATCAAATCCCAAGTCCTTCTTTTCAGGGCTACTCTCAAACCACTCTGTAGCGAGTTTGTATTTGTGCCTGCGATTGGCCCCGACCCAGGTGCAGGACCTTGCATTTTGACTTGTTGAAGCTCATGCAGTTTGCACTGGCCCATTTCTCAAGCCTGTCAAGGTCCCTCTGGATGGCATCTCTTCCCTCAAGTGAGTCCACCACCCCACACAGCCTGGTGTTGTTGGCAAACTTGCTGACGGTGCACTCAGTGCCATTGTCCATATTGTTGACAAAGATGAACAGCACTGGACCCAGAACAGAGCCCTGAGGAACACCTCTTGTCACTGGTTTCCACGTGGACATTTAGACATTGACCACAACTCTTTGAGCGTAACCTTCTAGACAGTTCCTTATCCACCGAGTGGTCCATCCATCAAGTCCATGTATCTCCGTCTTAGAGACCAGGCTGTCATGTGGGACAGTGTCAAACGCCTTGCACAAGTCCAGATAAATTACAGTAGTCACTTTTCCCATGTCAATCAGTGCTGTAGCTTTGTCACAGAAGGCCATCAAATTAGTCGGGCACGATTTGCCCTTAGTGGAACCATTTTGGCTGTCACTGATCACCTTGTTATTATTCATGTGCCTCAGTACAGCTACCAGAAGGATCTGTTCCATGATTTTACCTGGCACAGGGGTGAGGATGACTGGTCTGTAGTTCCCCGGGTTTTCTTTGCTTCCCTTTTTTTTAAAATGGGGGTTATGTTTCCCCTTTTTCAACCTGTGGGAACCTTAGCAGACTGCCAGGACTTCTCAAATATGGTGGCCAGTGGTCTAGCAACTTCAGCTGCCAATTATTTCAGGGCGTGCAGATGTATCTCATCAGGTCCCATATCCTTGTGCACCTTCAGATTCTCTAGGTGTTCCCAGACCTGATCTGCTCCTACCCTGGGTGGTTCTTCACTCTCCCAGACCCAGCCAGTGCCCTCTGTGACTTAGGTGGCGTGGCTCAAGTGGTTACCAGTGAAGACTGAAACCACAAAGTTGTTGAGCACTTCAGCCTTCTCTGCATCCTCAGTAACCAGCTCACCTGTTTCCCTCCAGAGAGGCACCACATTCTCTCTCAGACAAACATACCCTTTGGTATCTAATTACAATATATTATGCATTATGTTCAGAAACTTCTTTTAAAAAACCCCATAAAACATTATTCAAGTTGCAAAGCAAAATACTTGCAAGGAAAAGTCAGAACTGAAGTTGCCATCCTCTCCTTCACCTCCGATATGCACTGTACTACCACCACTAGCAGTGCAGTTTAAAATTCACTATAGATTCCGTACAGCTGTATTCCTACCCCTGCTGTGTTGGGCTGGAAGGGACCTTTTAAAAGTCATCTAGTCCTAACCCCCTGCAGGAAGCAGGTTGCTTAGATCAGGTTGCTCAGAGCCTAATCAAGCCTGACCTTGAATGTCTCCAGGGATGGAGCCTCCACCACCTCTCTGGGCAACCTGTGTCAATGTTTCACTGAACTCACAGTAAAGAACTTCTTCCTAACACCTAACCTAAATCAGCCCTGCTCTAGATTAAAATCACTTGACCTGTCAGCACCCGCTCTTGTAAAGAGTCCCTCTCCAGCATCCCTGCAGCCTGTTTCAGGTACTGGAGGGCCACTATAAGGTCTCCCTGGAGCCTTCTCTTCCCTAGGCTGTACAAGCCCCTCAGCCCTGCTCTGTGGGGAGCTTAGCTCTACCCTAGACCTGTTTCTTTTTACTGACAGCTGGGCTCCGTGAGGACACCCTGGACTCGGTTCATCCCGTGACACACAGGGTGTAGTCAATGGAACCGGTTCCCAGTTCCCAGCTCTGCCCGCCATGCTCAGCACCTGCAGCATTGTGCCCTGTCCCCAAGAGCCCAACCTGAGCAGGGTCACCCTCGGGTCCCTGCTTGTGCCTGTCGTGGAGCAGTTCTTCTCCTGCCACTCCCTAATATATGTAGTAGCTACTACAGTGAGCTATTTACGAGACAGACTAAACATTATTTTCATAGCATGTAAGAGGCATCTTCAAATGATTCCACCTGGCTTTAGCAAAGCAGTTGATTTATGTTATGTCTTATCAGTTCAAATCCTACATTCCATTAGATTAATTTATCAGTGTGTTTTCTTATCAGTAGTGCAAAAAAAACCCCTCTTATTTCTGAGGCTAGGCACCCAGAAAATTGAAAACATATTATTGATACGCAACTTCAAAAACCTTGGCTGAAATGATTCATCTAGTAACACACAAAAAATATACGAAAGGCAGAAATTTTGAAAAAATTGAACAAGAACTCTATCTGGAAATGCTACACTTCCACTCAGATCAGCAGTCAGAAATATTAGCTACTTTCCAAAATAAGGTGCACACAAAGTTGCAATCTAAAATTAATCATATAAAACCACACTCTGATTTATTTATTTTTTAGGGGACAGCTAGATGTAGAAATGTGAAAGAAAGGGTACACAAAAGTCATAAAGATGTACAGGGAGGGCAACAAGAAAGCCCTAAAAATAAACAGTGTCTATGACATGACCTAGAAAGACCCACAAGTATGATTTTTTTCTGAAACTTTAGTTCAAATGCAGAAAATAATAGTCTTTATCTGCAAACAGATCTTTTTGTAGGTGATTACAAATATGATTTAATGGAAAATATCTTTTCTGCATTTAGTTCAGAGCTTTAAATTATCCTATATTATCTCTACTTATAATTTGAGGCAGAGATCCAGGACATTAAATATTCTAAATCAAGCATATGCAGTAGGACAAAGATGAAAGTGTAATATTGACTGTGCAGTTTCTATAATGGCCATATCTGACATCCTTCTCTTTCATTTGTTATTATTTAGCTGCCATTTAAGTGCCATCTAAACCAGTTAAGGCTGTTAAGCATTCACTGAAGACAGTCAAGGATTGCAAATTTCAGTAAGATTCAATTCTGAGGAGAGCAATTAAAGAAGTACAAAACTGATGAGGATGGAGTCAGACATCATGGGCTTCACAAACAGCCCAACTGTAAAATCTTTTCAGTAGAAAAAGTAATAATGGCCTTTTCTACCTGAGACAATTATTTTAGCTGTCCACTTATGTATTTTAGAAATATACCTGTATAGTCCATTGAAAATATTTTTGTTACAAAATTAAGGGGAAGGTGAATAACGTGATCTGATTACACTTTTATTAATGTCACTAAGTAAAATGACAAAATCCACTGTCACGCTAGAAAAAGTCTCAAGAAGCAACTGCACCTTTGTAAAACTTACTTACATAAAAACCTTTTGCAAAAAAAACTCCTCTAGGAAACATCACCTTACTACTTGCCACAGCAACTTGAGAAAATAAATGTCACTATGAAAGATTTAGTAAAGCTTTCATAATTCCACTATCACACTTTTTTAATTTAAACTCAATTCTCCACTCACACAAATGTGTACTGTTTTCCTATTGCACCCACATGCTGGCAAGATTTGCAAGTCTTGCAGAAGTAGTCTATTTCAAGACCTATATGGATCATCTTTTCCTTTTAAAGTGCTTCTTCTATTTTCTTCTACAGAACTCCTTTAAAAAATATCTCAAATCTCCATCTTTGAAGGCTGTTTCATATAAAAAGATCCTGGATACATATATGTATATATGTAGAAAGGTATGTATATATCTATGCATACAGATAGAAATACATAGTTATGAACACATACGTGTACACAGATATGTATAAACCTCAGTATCCTGAAGAAGATATACAAAGGAAAAATTTCTGCCTTCACATGGTACTGTTTTCTTCTTCCTTCCGTTCACCGAGCTTCCTTCACCTGTTTTCTCTGACAGTCATTAAAACCGTAATTCAGTAAGGACTGTAAGTTCCTAACAGCAATGAGTTTTTAGTTCTTTTGTACCGTGCAGAACATTGTCCACATACCCCCTGAGATTACAATTTTGAATGGATTCAACAACAGAAGTCCTGACTGACAGTGAGACCCTTTCTGAGCTCCTACATATGATCAGTTTTCCATCTAATTGTATCCTTTGAGCAGTGGGCAGAAAGAAGGAAAACTACGTGTTCTTGTCTTTTCTTGTGAAAGATAAACCTCAAATCTTTCAGCTGCAGTTTCCCTCTCTCCTGCAGCTCATATCAGAATTGCATACAAACAGTCATGAAACAGGAAATACAAACAGAAGCACAGAAGTACGAAGGAAAGTACAAAGACAAAAACTGTGACCCTCCTTTGGACCCACTCTAACAGGTCTATGTCTTTCTTGTGTTTGGGGCCCCAGAGCTGGACACAGTACTGCAGGTGGGGTCTCACAAGCGTGGAGAAGAGGGGGAGAATCACCTCCCTCAACCTGCTGACCATGCTTCTTTCGATGCAGCCCAGGATATGGTTGGCCTTTTGGGCTGCAAACGTGTATTACTGGCCCATATTCAGTTTTTCATCTACCAGTTCCCAACTCCTTCTCCAGAAGACTGCTCTCAACCCATTCATCCCACAATCTATATTGATACTGAGAATTGTCCAGACCTGAGCGCAGGATTTTGCACTTGACGTCACCGAACTTCGTGAGGTTCTCATGGGCCCAGTCCTTAAGCCTGTCAAGACCCCTCTGGATGACATCCCTTCCTTCAAGCAAATCAACTGCAGCACTTGACTTGGTGTCATCCACAAACGTACCGAGGGTGAACTTGATCCCACTATCTTACTCATTAACAAAAATACTAAATAGTACTAGTACCAATATAGACCCCTGAGGGACACCACTTGCTACTGATCTCCATTTGGACATTAAGCAATTGACTGCAACTCTTTGTACATGGCCATCCAGCCAATCCTTTATCTGTGGAATAGTCCCCCCATCAAATCCACCTCTCTCCTATATAGCACCAAGGATGTTGTGTGAGACCATATCAAAGACCTTATAGAAGTCTAAGTAGATGACAATTTGACTTAGAGAAGCTAAGAAAGATGATAATAAAGATAGCTAGAAAATGTATGGGTAATCTATCTGTTGATAATGTGGAATGATTATGTATCCCTCAAGCCAGAACTGTCCAAAACTGGACATCTGGGTCATGACTCTGAAGTGGATAAAAAATGTTCTGAAACCTATCATACTTTTGATTTTTCAAACTGTTTTTTTTTTTCTCAGTCTTGTAATCCCTTTGTGTTGGAATATGCTCATACACAGTTGTAAGAAAATTACCTATTATTTCTGTCTTAAATATATTATTTTTTTCTGTCTCAAAGATCACAAAAGTTCCACTACTACTAGATCACCAAACTGAGACATCCACAACATCATATTCACTTTACATTCATTTACCCATGTTCATATGCTTAATTAATTAAGACTCGTTGAGACAAATTTTATGAGATTTATTTTTAAAATAATTCTTTTACTAGATTTAAAGCACACCATATAGATTTTAAGATCTATATGACTAATTAAGGGAAGTGCATCTTAAAATATAAATAAGAAAGAATCTATAATATAAAACTATTAGCTTTAACTATTTTCTCAGATACTTTAAAGACACAAATAGAAGTTACATTTTAATAATGTTTTTTCTTTACCTTGTCCTAAAGTTTGCAGGATGAGGATGTCCATCATATAATGACAAATAATCATATTCTTCTTCTAGAGCAAAAGACTGAAAGACGATCTGTATTCTGTTTCTTTCTTCTGCTATTATAACCCATGTACAGTTTGCACCATTTGGATATCCATATGGGAAGCCAGGGCTTTCTATAGTGCCATTAAGTCCTTTTAAAGTTCCACCACAGGTATAAATAAATCCTAAAATAAAATAAGGAAACAGAAGTTACCAATCTGTTTTATATCAATCTTCAATAAAATACATCATTCAAATTCATGGTTTCTAAAAAATTATCAAAATACTTCTTTGCAAGCACTCCATTTAGAAAGGTAAAGCCCATGTTTTGATACAAATCCTGGCCACTTAATGCAAAACAACCCCACCTACCTAACAAATGTGTTTTCCATACTGTTTATGCAAACACATATGGTAGGATCTTTGCAAATAAATACACATAAACAACATCTATGACTAAGTTTGGTTGCCAATGAGGTGAAGTATTCTCATCGATTCCCTTTTTCGTAAAAAGGAAGAGAAACAGCAAGACTAATGAGTAAATGAGTCTGCTTGGTGCAGATCTGACACTTATTCTGCTGCTCCTTCCTAGCTTTTGAGACTGGAAGAGGCTGAAAGGCTATTTATCATGAATATGCTTCTTCCAATCAATAGTTCTGATTCATGAAAGTGGTGTACTTCAAAACCCAATGTGAAATGGCCACCTGTTGCATCATTATACAATCTCACGTAAATAACTGCATTGTGTATTTGCAACCAGAAAAATACTTAGAAAGTTTTTCTATATCTAAATATAACATTAAGATGAACAGCTTATATGTTTTGACTGACTCTAAGTGGGTGTTTCTGTTTAACCCCAGCAGTCAGCTCAGCCCTGTGCAGCTGCTCACTCACTCCCCTCAGCGGGATGGTGGAGAGAAGTAGAAAGACGAAAAGTGAGAAAATTTGCTGGTTGAGATAAAGACAGCTTAACCGGTAAAGCAAATCTGTGCATGTAAGCAAAGCACAACAAGGAATTCACTGGTTACTCTGGCAGGCAGGTGCTCAGCCATTTCCAGGAAAGTAGGGCTCCATCACACCTAAGAGTTACAGGGGAAGAAAACCCAGTAACACCGAATGTTCCTCCTTCCTTTTCTTTTCCAACAGCTTTTATCACTGAGCATGACATCATATGATAAGGAATAGTCCTTTGATCAGTTGAAGTCAGCTGTCCTGGCTGTGTCCTCTCCTAACTTCTTGCCTGTCCGTGGACTATTTGCTTGGAGGAGCAGCAGTACAGAAGAGACCTTGACACTGAGTTAGCACAGCTCAGCAATATCTAAAACATCCTTGTGTTATCAACTCGTTTTCTGGTTGCAAATCCAAAATGTAACAAAAATTAAGATCCACTACGATGAAAATCCCAGAACTCTATCCCAGACAAAATCAGCCGAAAGAGTCAAAGTTGAAAGGTAGATCTGCCAACAGATCCTTTTTTTAATGTGAATATCCCCAAATGTCAGAAATTGCCCCTATATTTGTCATGGTTTGAGCCCACCCTGCCAGCCACAAAGAACCACACAGCTGCTCCCCACTCCTACCCCGCTTCTTTTCAGGATGTGGAAGAGAAAATGTAACAAAAGGCTCAAGATCAAGGACAGTTTAATAGTACAACAAATAGAGAAGAATCAACAGTCATAATAATATTCATGAAATAGTATATAAAGAGAGTGGGATATAACTCAACTGGCCACCACACAGAACCCAGGGGATCAGAGCTAAGCTTCCCCTCCCCCTGGCCAGCTCCCAGCTCCTTCTAGTACACCGAGTGTGGTATGGACTACAAGCAATTTTCTTTTTATACAGAAAATACATTTTCTGAGAAAAATTAGAACAGGACTAAATATAAAAATAGCTCCTCTTCATCACTGTGTCCTGGCAGGGAAGGTGCTTTTGCTCTCAGCTCTAATGCTCAGTTACAGCAACTCTTAACTCCTCAAGGTCCTTAGGATATTTTTTTTTTTCTACCAGCTTTGCAGTCCGACTGTAGGTCTACATCCCCTCGCTAGGCTTTTTACTCTCCTTTCTGTATTAGACCAGTTTGCTCCTGCCATATTGGACCAGGTTTCCCACTTTGACTTTTGCACCCTGAACCTTCACTGCCCACCCCGGCATGCTCAGCACAAGTCCCCTCTGCTCGCAGAGGCGGGGGTTCATCAACAAAGAAAAAGCACAAAATGTTCAGCTGCTTAACATGCTCTTTCAGAGAAACGTGATATACACTTCATAGGAAACTACAAACAAACAAATCAGACACCAGCTCTTTAATTATACAGACATATATATTTGAGCTCATTAAATCATCTTCTTTACGGAGTATTCACAAGCTTGTCTTCACGTTGAGCATTTAAATGTGCAGAGACCCCGTTCTCTGAAGTACTAAGCAGAAATCTCTTTACACTTGTATTGCTACACTGTAAAGAAACCTTTCTTGACAGCAGAAGAGGGACACATCCAGTATTTTTATCTTGGCTTTTTCATATTTATCTCCAAAGGTGAGAAAAGATGCCTCTTCTGAAGTGTGATTACTCTGTTACTACAAATATCAGTATATCATAGATATATAGAACAGAAAGGGAATGGAAGATCCTCTTAGAAAGCAATTAGGGTAGGGTTTTGTTTGCCTTGTCTGACATGTATAGCAAATTTTACCTTCCACTGCACATTAGCTTAGAGAGTTAATTTTCATATCAGTGCCTACGCATTTTCATTTGTAATCAACCTTCACTGCTAGGAGTCTGATTTATTTATGTCTTTCCACATCTCCCTCATATACTCAAACTATTTTTAAATCTCCTTTATGTGTTATTATTTATTATTTAAGCTCAGCTGGTTTATTTAGTACTTTAAAAATCTTCTGGAATACAGTTTGTGTGCAAGTCACTTGACTGAGCTATTTACTCAAAAGATCTTCATCTCAGAAATCTGACACCTCCCACCAAATTCAGTCACTGGAATAAGGCTTTTAAAAATAGCTAAGTGTGCATATATTTATCAATTTAGTTTTTCCTAGAAATCTCTTTCTGAGGCCTACTTCCACTGAATTAGAGAAAAAGCTTAGAGAAAGACTTGAAAATTAGATAGCATGTACTGTTAAATTCTCTGCATCTCTCCAGACCAAGTGCGGAAAGCACAGGGTGAACTTTGCCTAAACCTCATGATACAACTCCATAATTCAGAACCTGTGTCACTGTTGCCGTATCTAAGTCCGAATAGTCATCAATTACATACGTACTACTCTGTTAATTCAGTATAAGCTATAACCTCAAAAGATAAGTCTTCTGTGATCAAAATAAAATTTTATTTTTCCAAAAAAAAAGAACAGAGCCAAAACAATGAGAAAATGCCTTGCAAGATAACACGCCACTTATTAAGGAAAGTAATGCTACATATTTGATCCAGTAATTGTTTCTATTCACAGATATACACAAAATATAAACTTCCATGATGTATAAAAGTTCCTCTTACTCCTTTTACTCCATATCCAAACTGTAACAAAAGAGAATTATTCATATGCTGCAAGATGATATAACTTGCATATTTTTCAGTGACGACTAGCAGAATGTAACACAGCCATGCACATATCAGAAGATACGTTTTTAATTCCAAGAATGGAAAAAAACCCCCAATTTAGTTTGATTTTGATAGGTCTACTGTTTTAGTCTGTAAAATAAAAAATCGTGCCAACAGAATCCATGCAACATGCTCTTTAATCTTTATTTTCGTATGTTAATCCATTCTGTAATCTTGTTCACCTTGGCAGACCAACTTGGTTGCACTCAAAATAGTCAACAAGCATTAACTGACTGGTCTGATCAAACGTTGAAAACATGACATTTATTTTCATGAGGCAAAAAAACTCACGCTGAAGTAACTGGTAACATATACAGTGATCTTTTTTATCTAGATTTCAGAACTAGAATTCAAAACTGAATTTATTTGCAAACTGCTTCTCATTAAAGAGGTTTGATTCAAAGCATGAGATAAAGAATTTTGAAAAGCTTGAAGTTAGATTGGAGAAGAAAAAAATACTTGAAGTGAGTGTGAAGATGAACACCACCACTGATGAGATTCACTTAATAGTATGATTCAGAGTTTGCATTTTGTTTTCTACCATATTTTAAAATTCAGATGTTTAATTCTCATCAATTTTACATGCATAAATATATCTTGAAATCAGGGAACACTGTCGCTCTTCCTGATTTCAGTCATCCTTTGATTCACTGTGGGATTATAATAAGCATCGGTAACACGAGTTCTTACTTAATCTAGTTACTCAACATTCATTGCCTTCTAAGAGAACAAGTAATATTTATGCCACATTCATAGTCCTTTCCCTTGGATGTGCCATAACTATACTCACTCCTTAGAACACAAGATTGTCTTCTGTTTTTTTTCTTTTCCTCCTGACCATTCAGTTGTACTGTTTAATACCATATTTCTATACCTCTCACGTTCCAAGAACTCCACACCTTTTGTTTAATCACCTTTGTTGAATTTATTCTTTAATAGTAGTCATCACCATAAGATATACTGTGTCTGCATTGATTAACTCACACACATTTCTAAGTTGCTTATGTATTTCTTTTTAAAGAGGTATTTAATACCTGCTGTCATCTACTTTAATAGCAAACTGACAAAATGGAAGATGAGTTGGTCACATGCTGCTTTTTTGTCATCTGTATCTTTTCCCCGATGTCCTTTCATCTTTTACCTGCACTCTCCTTAAAGCACAGGCAATCATATCTTGAAGTACTCCTTAGCCAAGACATCCATGTTCGTGTCCCTATTTTTATGCACAAAACTTCTTTTCCACCCTTTTCTTCTTTCTATCAATCCTTCCTGGTTTTGGAAAATATATACACAATCTTTCTTTCTAAACCCTCATCAGTTTAATTGTTCTGGCACGCCCTACACCACGCCCATTTACAAAATGGAGAAGAGGAAGCTCTCATCAGATGCAATAACTGAATTTTATTTTGGACTATGCTTTTCCATTTCCCAATGAGACTCTTTCCTGCATAAAACAAGCCTCCTTTAAGTCAGCTTCCAACACAAAATTTTGACTTTCTTCACACTAGTACAAACATGCAAGATAGTCGCCTCCTTTAATATATTAAGTTTAGTTCCTTCTCACTCTCCACCTTTTTCTCTGCCTCCCTCCACTGTCCAGCACTTTACTTCTTTCTTTCTCTTCTGCGCTTTCATAATGGCTGTGACTGGTGACTTTTATACTAATGGCATGCACTGGTGTTCACTTCTACCAGAACATTATAACTCCCTGGTTCTTTCTGAGTCTAATTTTCTTCCAGTGCTACCATGGCAGGTGGACATATGTATTGCGTTTGCCTGGCTGGATTTCAGTGGCAAGGGAGCTGTAGGAGTGGCTTCTGCAAGGAGCTGCTAGAAGCTTCCCATAAGTCTGATAGAGCCAATGCCAGTTGGCTCCAAAGATCGACCCTGCCTCTGGCCAAGGCTGAGCCTATCAATGATGACAGCATACGAACGCCTCTGTGAAAACATATTTAAGAAATAGGGGAAAAAGAACTGTGCCACACAACTGGCAGAGAAACATAGGAGTTAGAATATGTGAAGAATCCAAGGTCAGTGAAGAAGGGGAGAGGGAGAATGTGCTCCAGGTGTCGGAGCAGACAGTCCCCCAGGTTGCAGTGAAGACCATGGTGAAGCAGGCTGTTCTCCTGCAGCTCATAGGTGTGACAGGGTGCAGATGTCTGCCTGTAGCCCATGGAGGACTCCACACTGAAGCAGGTGGGGATGCCTGGAGGGGGCTGTAACGTCATGGGAAGTCCGTGCTGGAGCAGGTTGCTGCCAGAGCCTGTAGCCCGTGGAGAGAAAGAAGCCCATGCCAGAGCAGGTTGGCTGGTGGGACTTCCATGACGCTGCACGAGACTCACACTGGAGCAGTTTCCCCTGAAGACTGCACCCCAGACTCACGCTGGGGCAGACTGCCCCTCGTGAGAGGACTCATATTGGATAGTTTGTGACAAATTGCCTCTTGTGAGTGGACTTGCGTTGGAGAAAATGTGTGTGAAGATTGTCTCCTGTGAGAGGGACCCCACAACGGCCCAGAGGAAGAAGCAGTGGTGGAAACAACATCAGATGAACTGACCATAAACCCCATTCCCTATTCCCTTGTGCCACTCTGGGGGAGGTGCAGAAAACGGGAGTGATGTTAAGCCCGGGAAGAAGGGAAGGATGGCAGGAAGGTGTTATTTTTTTTTAAGTCCTCTTTTTATCTCTCACTACTCTTTTCTGATTTGTTCTTTAATAAATTCAACTAACTTCCCCCAAATTGAGTATGTTTCACTTGGCATGGTAGATGCAGGCAATCTCCCTGTCCTTATCTCAAACCTTGAGCCCTTCAATATATTTTCTCCCCATGTCTGGTAGAGAAGGGGAGGTGATAGAGCAGCTGTGCGGGCACCTGGCCACCAACCAGGGTCAAACCACTCTAACATACCAGTGGCAACCCTGCACCACAGCACACTAGAACAGAAATACATTGCTCCTGTGTAGTAGCTCACAGTGGGGTTTGTATCCACACCAGCTACAAGGCATTAGAGCTGCTGCTGTTCCAGAAATTTCCATCTTGTGTTCATTCGCATAGACCTCTATGCCTGTTTAACCCAATAATCTGTACTTCAAAGAACCCCATCTTAGCTTCAACAGCATCTTTTACATCTTTTACCATCTGAGCAAAGCCTACATTTAATATTTTGCCTGACTACTTTAAAAAACCCAAACAGACAAACACACACACACACAAAATCCAACAGATTAATTATGTGATTTTCTTCATTTAAGTACCCGAAGTAATTATAACTTCTTCTGTTGTGGTTATGTCTATCTCTGTGGTTTCTTGCTTTTTTTTTACCTTCTATTTTTGTTAATCTTTTTTTTTTCCAGTATAATGCTCATTTCCTTGACTTTAGACCATTTCATTTGGTCTAGAGAAATTCCAGACATGCCTAACAAAGCCTTGTAAAACACACAAAAATTGAGAATGTCATAATGTAAGAACATCACTGTAGTGCTTCTCTGAAAACCAGTTCTTATGGTTCCAGGAAATTCAGGATTTCTTAACTAAATTGCCATTTCATTTCAGTTTGTTCTTAAAAGCATTGGCTGTCACAAACAAGCTATTTGAATGCTTACTTTCTGCAGATCGTACTGAAAATTGTGCCAACATGTAGATATTTTGAAGTGTTCAAAAAAGACTGGTTCAAGACTTGCTCTTTATTTATGATTTGTATTTTTTTAAGGTCATGGAAGAAGATAGTTATACTTCTTTGCAAATAATTGGGTAAGATAGATTGTCTTGCCTTTGCATAAGCTATAAAAATGTACCAGAATGACTTTTCCAATCATTTGATTGGGTTGGCTGGGAACCCTATAACAAGCTCAGTGGAACTGGTACAGTATACCAGCCAAAAAGAAGCTATCACTGTAAAGTAATTATTACTGCATTTGAAGAACTTTATGGAAGTACTGATTTTCCTACAAAGAGTAATTTCTTATCTCTGTTTTAGCCACCTTTTCTGAAAACGGCTCAGAAATATTTTAGCATTGTCTTCCACTTAGCTGTGAAAACTAGAAGAGGGCCAAAAGATTCTGGCCCTCATGTCGACATCAAGCACTTTTCTTATTTTAAGAAACATAAGGTCTAAAAAACAGCAAGACTGCTCATGTTCACATGGAACCCATCCTGAGGTGCAGAAGGCTTAAATTGGCAAAGTTACAAAATAAACAACTGGATCTCATTTAATTAAAGCATCCATAATATCTTTTGTTACATTTATTGAAATAAGCATTTATTGTCATTGTGTGTATTTCTTGTTCTACAACAGAAAATGTTAAGTCATTTCACATAACTGAAAACAAAAAGGCTTTAACTTTAATAGTGTCGCTAGTCTTTGAGGAACTTTAAAGAAAATGTAATGTAAATCAACCACCCTGCAAGTCATTCAACGGCAGATTATCGGTTTTGCAAGAAAATACATTTTTTTCCCTTACCCTTAGGCAGTTAATTACTTTGGGGCTTACATAATTCTTTGACAGGGAATAGCCTTCTGTTTCTATTTTAAAAGCATTGCTGCCACTACCACAGATCAAAGTTTGGTTTCAACGAAGTCAGCTGAAATTCACTCAAGTTTTTATCCCCAATATGTAATTAACTTTCCTTCTAAGGATATTTCAGTACCTCTCTCCTATTCCTCATGTAATATCTCAGATGCTTTATAGACAAGAGATCATCTGTTCCAAAATAACTGCCTCCCTGCGCACACAGCAAGAGAAGGGTAATCTCTCAGATATGACAAACATCTGGGCGATTGAACTAAACATAAAAACAAGAGAGGTCATTTGGAATCTCATCACAGAACAAATTAAAATCTTCTCCAAGATTGAAAGTCTGCCATATTTAATACCCCTCACACATGCTAGCGCTGCCAAACTTGCAGGGAAATCAGATTTCTTATGTTTGGGGAGATGGTAGATAGATATTAAAGTTGCCTGAGTTGTTTTAAGAGAATTTGGATGTCAAATAATGGAATTTCCGGTCTCAGTGTCATTTGGCCACGCTGCTTCTCTCTTTTATACTGAAGAATAAACATTGTGAGCTATGATTTCCTTATTTTAGAAGAACTGATTGTGAAAAGTGCCTTCATTAGTACTCTAATTCTGTATCCTATTTTCTTCCTCTACCTACTCTTCCTACAGTTCTTCCACTTGAAGTGTGGAAAGTAACCTGCACAGAGCCAGGAATTGATCCAGGAATGTTCCCAGCAGCCCTAATGACACCACCATATCAAAAGCATGCCTGAAATTGAATTCATGCAGATTTTAGGATCGATTACATGGGAAATTTACTCTGTGGAAAAGATATGAACAGAGATTCTACTGTAAAGCTCAGTTGTTGAAAGAATTATATTTATCTTACTTTTTTTTCCACTGTTCTCTTTTCCTGCATGATGTTAATTTCACAATTAAATCAGAATGTTTTTTAAGTGAGCCTAGAACTATCACTTAGCAAGTCAAAATGACAAGGAAGACCAGTCCTAGAATACTATGAACTGCGAATACCATTTTGAAGCATTTCTGTTCTTTTAGGAATAATGAGTCTTAATTTGCATAGACTTCCTAACTGATTTTCAAATAACATAGCTTAGAGGAAAATTCTCCTTTCACTAAAATAGGTTGGTAAGTAACCAGCTCTTTCCATGTGAACTGCATAAAAGACAGTGGCAAGATACAACCACTGAGGTAGCAGGTCAGACTAAAACTTCTGAAGTAGTTTATCACTGACTTGAATCCATGCAATATATTGCTTCTAAAGCTGCATTACTGTTGTATTTATTTTTTACTATATTTAAATGTTGATGTAGAAAATAATTTGCTACAAAGGACAAGTTTTTGAGTCTCTAGGATATAAGTAGATAAGAAGGCTTGAAAAAGCTGTATTTGGAAAATAAATGAAGATTAAGTTGTCCACAGAAGTATAATTAAATAACACCACCACTAAATTTGTAAATACTGTAATTCTTATATAAGGAAAACAATCAAAGAAGAAGTTTCAAGAGTCTTCACTCTTGGACTAGCAGAATGTAAACAAATAAACTCTTTAAATAAGAAGTTAAAAGTAACTTCAGAAGAAATTAAGTTACAGTGAGTAAATTCAACTGTCCAAAAAACTTAATCACAGTTTTCACACTAACTGTAATGTAACAACGTAACATTCAATGTAATGCTGACTCTAAACTTAAAGCCCATTGGCATACACCATAAACCTCTCTCATTACATAGCTGGCTCATTAAAATCTAGGCTCTGGGATGTAGATCTCTCTAATGATATTTACACAGAGACTTAATCTAGTGGGGGAAAAAAAGAAAGTGGAGAAAAACACAATTACAGTATATTACATCTAGCAGTTTGAAAATTTTGCAGCAGTTTCAAGTAAGCGACAGAGAACAGATTATTGCAAATCTAAGTAACCTGTTAAAATTGGTATATAGCTTTAGAAAAAAAAAAAACCAGTTTAAACAATCCTTCTGAAACATTACAGATTTAGGCAAATTAAAAAAGGAAGGGGGGAGAAGGGGAAAGAAAACCCAGAATTATAAAAAAAGTTTCAGTAAGCATTCAGATACAAAATAAATGTTATCAAATAAATATGATGCTGGTTTGAAGTGACTTCAACAAGATCAGAAAATACTTTGAAGACACAGTGCTTGGAAAATCAGGACAAAATTAAAGCTCTGTTTTAAGTTTCTGCCAATAGAAATTGAACATAGGAACAGCTCAGTACTTACTGTACACTACTGCAGACAATCTTCCTATATTCTGTGTACATCTTTCAAAAAAATAGACAACCTTCTACAGCAGCTAAAATGAATTCAGATGTAAATAACAAAAAAAGTCTTTTCATTCACTCACAGGGATTACCTTCAGAAAAGATGCAAGTTTTAAAAAACAAGCAAAAAGCTTCTTGAGCTTTAGACCACACGGAAACTCAATCTTTTGAAACTCTGCTATAAACTTCGGAAGAAAAAAAACAAATGATCTGACTAATGTTTCACATTTCTGAACTATTACCATCCTCAGTGAGACATCAGCTTTCTCAGTGAAACATCTATATAAATCTGATGTCAAGAGCTACCCTGTGATACCATTACTATGGACTCTGGACTATTGTACCAAACGCACTCTATACACTCTACAACACCCTAGAATTACCTGAGGGCAGCAAAATTAAAGATGTGCTCAGAATCAAAGGAAGCAGCAGCTGTAAAAACCAACTATAGTCTTTTATCTACTCCAAACAGTGACAAAACTTGTGGAGTTAAATAAGAGACAGATTTGAATTAAACAGGCAGGATCTCAACCCCTTTAGGGAATGTATTAGCAAATACATTTTTTTTCTGAAGACAGGCAAGTGGAACAGAAGTTAAAAAGAGAAAATACAGTGAAGATCATTATAAGGAAAAAGATGCCCTTCCATAAGCTGGCATGTAAACAAACACACAGTCGCGACAATATGGCACACAGGGGTAGGTTTTCTGTTTTTCATTTTCTAGATTGTATAATGGTGAAAAAATGCCACCATTTCAAAAATCAAAGAGCCGCAGACTATAAAAAGATCAAGTGAATGCAGAGAGGACTTGAAGGATTGACATCATGAGACAGCTTCTCACACAGTTCTTAAAAATTAAGGGAGAACAATTAAAACATCTTGGGAACTAATGACTGTCGATGGCAGATAATAAAGCATTGTATTTCTACAGACTTTCCTACTTTAAATGCCATTTTAGGAGTTAGGAATATCATCTTAAACTACAGTGAATTTCAGAGAGGGGGCAATGGAGAGCACATTAACTCATTCATTCACTCCAGCTGATTTTGCTGGTCTACCAAGTGAGATAAAAATCACCACACAGAACCATCACTTCCAAGAAAAGCTTAATTTTCTCTCTATCTGCAAGTTAAAACCTGCAGCTACATTGTGACCATTTGCTGCAAGCGAAAGAGGAATAAATATTTAATGGTATCACTGCTGTCTTCTTTTCCCTCCTCCGTTGAAAATAACAAACAGAAAACCAAAAAAATCCTAACCAGTCCATCTTGGCATCAAAGAAAAACTCATTTGTTCTCCAGAACAAGCCAGTTGCCCTTTTCCATATTCCTACCAATACCTAACCAAAAAATGCTGGATTGCTTGAACCTGAGGTGTAGAAAAAAGTTATGTGAAAAAGTTTTGTGAAGAGCCAAACCAAAGAATTTCTGTAGAAGAGGAATATATAAAAATGTTTAATGACAGAAAGCAAGCCAATAAAGGCTAACAGCACAGCACTGAAATCACAGAAATGGGAAGAAAAAATGTTTAGGTAAATAATTCTATCTTGGATAGCATAGTTTAGCTTGGCTTGTAAAGCTAATGAGAGAAGAGTTATATCATTCTATTAAAATAAATTATTCTTTTATATACTAAGATTTAATTGTTGGTTAGACATCTTCATGTTCATTTGTATGGGACAAAGGAACTTGCCATATTACTCATTTTTTATAGTATCTACTCATTAGAATTTTGACACATTTTAACTAAGGTACCAAGTATTAAGTATTCACAAATGTCTCTTACTATTTCACTATCCCTGTTACCATGCAAGTACTTTATGCATGGGTACAAATCTAAATGACTGATATAAGTCTTTCTTACTAGGTTTCACCTGATATTAGCCCCTCCAAAAAAGTAAAAATGGTGCTAATTATTTCTTGAGACTTAATGTTGGCTTGTTTGGACACTCAGTTCCTCCTTCCTGGCCATTAATACTCAGCAGGGACCCGTGTCTTTTCTTACCAAGTAAGCAAAATACGTAATTTTCTGTTAAATTGTGTGACTTTATATCTGTAATTGATGTGTTTCCTGGTTTTAGCTTGTTTCACCTTTTGACAACTGTTACTCCAAGTGTCTCATCCATTCTGCAGAACTAATGTCTGCTTTCAGTAGCTAATGTTTCTAAAATTAATCAGTACCCTCCATTTCTAAAGAATTGTTGGTAATAGTGCCACTGGCTTATCATGAATAATCATCCCCTCTGACATGACAAAGTAGCTCTAAAGGGAAAGCTATTACTTTGAAACGAATTCTACTCCGTTGAAACATTTTCAGTAGTAATGAATCTCAAAAGAGTATTAAAGCCTGTTCAGTTCCAAATAAAAAGAGATCTTTGTGTCATTCTCAGGCCAAATCAGACGTATTCTCTTCATTAAATATTAGATAATAGCAACGTCTTACCTAACAAAATTTTCAAGGAGACTTTTTTTTCAGTATCTTTAAAAAGTGTTTACTTTGATTTTTATTCTAGCACTGAAAAAAATCAAGAATTTGATCCTATTGGCACCTTAGTATAAATATTAAGAAAATAATTTTTATTATTTTTTTAAAAAACCAAAGACACATAATTTTGTTGTTGGTTACTGATTCCCTGCTTCTCTGGAGTATATGAAAATGTGTGCTTATAACAGAGCAAAGACTAATATTGAGACAGCCTTTTTCAGGGGAAGCATTATGAAAATTATTTCAGCATATATGCATGCATGTGAATGCATGAAGACAAACTGATAATACTAAGGTAGGTGAAGTACATACCTCTAATACTTCTCTAGGAAACTAAAATGTTCATTCTAATAATCCACACGGATCACAGTTTTAAGGAAATACTTGGTCTCATCCCAGGTAAGGTGCAGGAGGTATTATTTGTAAGAAGGAAGACTTTTCTAGTAGTTTAGGAAGACAGAGAGTGACTTTACATTGTTGTTGGGTTGTCTTAGCTCTCATTCAAGGCATTAATTAGAATCATAGCTAAATTTGAAACCCTCTATGTTTTGTTTCTTTAAAGGCAGATTTATTTTCCAGCCTTAATTGTGTGTCCAGTGGCTCCTCTGCCAGCATATCCAGAAATCTCTAACTGCTGAATGTAGTCCAGGAGTTTAAGTCATCTTTATGTTCCAGTACTGACATTTATTCTTCTTTCATCTGCTTGCAAATGAGATAAAAAGAGCAGAATTTGATTAAATGTGGGTGTTTACAATGTCCTAACAGCAAGGCTCCAGCTATTATCAGTAGAGTGCTGGACAATGGATTCAGCAGTGCTTACTCATGTGCATCAGACTGCAATCAAATAAGCTGACTTCATACAGTTTCCGCTGGCTACAGCACAGCTTTAAAATACTATGATCAACTTAGACACCTGCTCTGCAGGTGCCTAATGTCGGGTGAAGGAAACCTGCCTGAGATAAATCTCCAGTTTAGTATTTTCCAATGATTATATTAACATCCTTTTTCTTCCAAGGCTAGACAAGGACAGGAGTAAAATCAGGCAACAGTGGGGAATTGTTCAGAATCCTCACTATTTACTTGTAGGTTTCACAGCACTTTATTTCTTCTGCTTTTCCCAGAAGAGATAAGGGCCGGGTCCCTGAGCAGTGTATACTCCCTTAACATCTAGTCTCCATTTCCTACTTGCACGTTACAACACAAAGTTGCCATCACCGCTGCCATCACTGTAGTATCCATAGAGTAATACAAGGCAGCCAGCATTCCAAGGAGAAATCTGTAAGCACTTTTCATGAGTGTTAACTGAAGCCATCCCATCTTGTTGGTAATGGCAAGAGCATCAAGCTGGTTTTTTTCATCTCCCTCTCCCTCTAACAGGCTCTTCCCAGACGCAAGAGCTGCAGAAGGTAAGGAGGTTTCTCAGCTGTTCTCACTCTGTAGGAGAGGAAAACACAGGGAATCCCTGGATAGAGTCTCAAATCCTAAAATAAAACCTTTGTGTTCCTGGGGTGGAGCTGATGGAGAGAGAGCAGTGAAGAGAGAGAGAACAGTGTGTCACAGCAATACAGCTTTAACCAGCTCTTCAAGACAAATACCATGACAGCTGTACCAGCTCTGCAGCTGGTGCAAACGAATGCTCAGCACTGGGTTTGTTTTCCAAGTGCCCCAGCTCATATTGTATCAGTGAGCAGAAGCTTCTGGGGATCAACCTTAAGGATCTGAACAAGTGCAAGAGAGTAAGAATAGTACTCACTGAAAATCACCTTAACAGAAACCCTCTGCCTTCCTCCTTCCCACACAAAATATATTTTTTGTTAGTGCTTAGCTTCTACGGCAGTGAGGAGTGGTATATTCTTTTCTCTCATATTTAGTACCTCTGTAATTAGGACTATGTGGTTACGCTATCAGTGCAGTGAACCAAAAATGGAATCCACACCCAGTAAGAATAATTTGCCCAGTCTGCATGGAAATTATAGAATTTTCAACAAAAAAGTAATTATATTTTCTTCTGTCTCTCTTAATTACTGTGTTGCAATTTGAGTGATGTGACCAAGTTATAAATGCAGTGTAATAAGCTGAAATCAAGGCACGGTGAACCTAATAACTTTTAAAAACTTCTTGGATCTAAAGGATGTGTCAACTTTGTTGAATTACTGCAGCAAACCGCACATGATTTATGTTGCAGGGAGGGAATATAACTGCTGCTGAGTGCATTCAAAAATCCAGAATGCTGGGTTATAATTGTGTGCAACTAAGGCAGTGTAATGTTAATATTGAAAAGGATGTTTGAATATGTAATAAGAAGTGGTACATCAAAGCTAAACGTTATTACTATGATTTGGGTTGATTACAGAGTAACTCTTAGAACTCACCAGAAAGCTTAAAGATAACAGATCTCCATTTAAAGAAGCTGAGTATCTCTATGCCTGAGTTCTGTGACTGCTTTCAAAGCTTAAAAGTTTATTAAAGCTCTCTGAAAGTTCAGCATATGTTCAGCAAGAAAATTCAGAGAGGACTTTTCAGTATATAAAAAAAACAGCAAATCATGGGGACCACTTCAATAGGTTGCCTTCGAAAAGATTCGTGTTAGATCACACTGCATTTTTACTTGTCTGAAAAATCCTTATAAGAACTTAAAGAGGAAATAAGAACTAATTTTAATTGTGATTTTTTTAAAAAAGTGACACTGGACTCAATATATTAACACCAAATGAAACCTATCCATTAGCTATACTCTGAAATAGAGATTAGATACCCCAGGATGTGTCCTAATATCCAGAAATGCTGAGAATAAGGCAACTTCCATTAAGAATAAGACTGTTTATTTACATGATTAATCAATATAATTTGAGACCTATTAAGGAAATGTTAGACAGTTTCTCTAGATGTTATTTCCATGTTTTAAACTCAGGAGTCTATTCACAAAACAACTTCAAAAAAATTGTTGACTTGCTCAAAGTAAAAAACCTCTGTGATAGTCCAGCAGAAATTGTACTACACAGAAAAAGACAAACCAACCCTTCCCATCTAAAGAAAAGTATAACTAAAAAAAAATAGAAGTGTAATTCAAAATTATATTTAGAATGGGGGAAATCAGAAGATTTAGCTGTCTTCCTTTATACTTTATTGCCTTATGAACACTTCTTTATGTTTTGTCATAAAAGACCAATAATCACTAACTGTGGGTTAACATCTTTCTAGATAGTCTTATCAAGCAAAACAATTAGACACATTCTCAACATGAGACATTCTGTTGTGCTTTGCCTGTAGATTTGACTAATATTTTGCTTATGTAAATCTGTATTCCTGTATGTTTATAAGGTTAATGACCCCATATGGAGTAATAAAGAGCAAGAAAAATTGAAATACTCTCTTTAAAGAGTTGCTCATGCCTCTATGAAATAGGGAATTGATTTTTTTTTCCTGTAAGCAGGAGTAAATCAAAACAATTTCTTTCTTGCAATTCACAAGCAATTAAAGCTTCTGGTTTTATATAGATATAAGATACCTGGTTTTATAAAGATATAAGATATATATTTTATTTTCAATTAAAACCCATAAACACTGAAGGCCTCAATGTTGTAATAATCCTATAGTTTGTAAACAATATCAGGTAACTCCAGCCTGATTAACAAACAGATTTCCTTCTGAGTGTTAAGCATTGTACTTAAAACTGAATACAACTCAGTTTTTTAAATATCAGCACCCATTTTTTGCCATCATTACAATCAATCCCTTTAACAAGTATTTTTATGCAAATATTTTCTTTGTTAATGTATTATATAACAACAGGACAAAAAGTAAAACCAAATTATATTATTTATTGAAAGCTTCTATGTATCCTTTAGTAATTCATTTTAATTAGACACCAAATATTAAAATTCTCATATAAGAGAGAAATTGTAACAATTACGATTTTTGTATAATTATATGATGGACAATATTTTAAAATCTTGGTAAGCTTATCTGTTTTCAGTTTTGCTACTTTCTTTTGTTTCATTAAATATTTGCTTCATTCAGTTAGTCCAGTTTTATTTCAGTATTTGACTCTAGCTTATGCATGCATTTCTTTCTTACTCAACTCTTCATTGCAATAAATTGTATACCGCTTTTTTCTGCTTTAAGCTTTTTTCCACTCTTTTTTTACATTTTGTTTAAATATTACTTCTCTAATCTTTCTACAGATTACTGTGTAGAATGGAAAAAAAGGTGGAGGTAAGTAGTTTTAGGAATAAAAGAAAAGAAAATATTAATTGCTTGTCAACAGTAATTGCTTTTAAAACATATCATCGAAGAAAACATCTGTTTTAAACGTCATGTTATGGGAATTTATTGCCTACTTAAGCTAGTAACCTTTCTGCGGCTTACATTACCTGCTAAAGGGGAAGATGACATTGAGATATTGTAGAGAAACATGCTGGAATATTCCATCTGGCTAAGTTACAAGATTTGCAAAATGCCTAAGGAATAATGCAGAAACATTGGCTACAGTTACTCTTCTCCATCAGTCCCTAGACGTCAAAAAAATTACATCTTAACAACAGGTAAGTATAATCATATCCCTATGAGTTTTACACTTCAATGAGTGACCCAGAATCAGGAAGATTATTGCAGCTAATGAGCTCAAGAAAGATGAAAGAACACTTAATGGATCTACACTGAGCTGTTACTGGGTTCACAAATTCTGACATTCCTGACCACTTTTCTCTTTAATTTTCTCTAACTTAATGTTTCTCGGGATTTGATATGGCAAAGCATTTATATACAAAGTTAGAGAAAGGTGTTTGTGCACCATAACATTAATTCATGAGGATCAGGCCTAAATGATTACAAAATGGCACAGCTACATTGACTTTGAGCTAAGATAACCATACCACCTGGAGATCTATACTTGGAAAAAAAGAGAAAGAAAGCCACTACAGCTTTACACAGTGATATCTATGAAGTATACTTTCATTCAAACATCTGTAAATATCTCATTTAAAAAATAAATACAATAATATTCCAAGATAAAGGACAGGGAAGTCCTATCTGCAAAATCAGCAGAACACTTTTCAATGAAATGTGTGTTCATTTTCTGCCACTAGTATTTTTCCCTCTATTACAGTACAAAATGTACCATAAAATAATTGTTCCTTTTTTGCACTTAAAATACATAATCACAGAATTGTCTAGATTGGAAAAGATCTTACGATCATCAAGTCCAACCACTAAGCTAACATTGACAAGTTCACCACTAAACCATATCCCTGAGGACTAGGTCTACACGACTTTTAAATACCGCCAGGGAAGGGGACTCCACCACTGCCCTGGGCAACCCATTCCAATACCTGATAACCCTTCCAGTAAAGAAATTCGTCCTAACATCCAAGCTAAACCTCCCCTGGTGCAATTTAAAGCCATTTCCTCTTGTCCTACAGTTGCTACTTGGGAGAGGAGACCAATCTCCACCTCATTAAACTTCCTTTACAGCAGTTGTAGAGAGTGATAAGGTCTCCTCTCAGCCTCCTTTTCCCCAGGATAAACAAGCCCAGTTCCCTCAGCTGCTCCTCCTAAGACCTGTGCTCTAAACTCTTCACCAGCTTCACTGTCCTCCTTTGGACATGCTCCAGCACCTCGAGGTCTTTCTTGGAGTGAGGGGTCCAAAACTGAACATAGGATTTGAGGTGCGGCCTCACCAGTGCTGAGTACAGGGTCACCTCCTTACTCCTGCTGGCTACACCATTCCTCATACAGGCCAGGATGCCAATGGCCTTCTTGGCCACCTAGGCACACTGCTGGCTCATGTTCAGATGACTGTCAACCAACGCCCCCAGGTCACTGTCCGCTAGGCAGCTCTCCAGCCACTCCTCCTCAAGCCTGTAGCACTGACTGGGGTTGTTGTGATTCAAGTGAAGGACTCAGTACTTGGCCTTGTTGAACCTTATACAGCTGGCCTCAGCCCATCAATCCAATCTGTGCACATCCCGCTACAGAGTCTTCTTACCCTCAACACTGACACCCAGTTTCATGTAGTACACAAATTTACTGGGAGTGCACTCAATCCTCTCATCTAGATCACTGATAAAGATATTAAACAGAACTGGCCCTTCTACTGGGCCCTGGGGGACACCACTTGTGACCAGCCATCAACTGGATTTAGCTCCATTCACCACCATGCTTTGGGGCCGGCCATCAAGCCAGTTTTTTACCTACTTTACCACACTTCTAAATAAAAGTAACTGGTTTAAAACTAATGGAGAAAAACAACCAAACAACCAAACAGACGGCCAGCTGAATATCCTTTTGTTTATCTGAATAAAATCTCAATGAATCCAAAAGAGAAAAAAAAAAAGTACAATTCATGTAATGCTATTATTTTGAATCAATATACCTGAAAGCTGTTTCCCTGAAGTATTGAATCACATCCTCCTCTGGCATGCATTGGAACAAATCCAATGAGGCCAAGCAAACTAAAGCAATGCTGTAAGAGAGCTGATATCTGTTCAACTGCATTCATAAGCAGAAAGAACATTGGAATAACCAGAAAATAATGTACAGAGACAGTGTGAATCTGAATGAAAGGAGGCAGTTTAAAAGAGATAAGTAAGAATGGGATATATAAAAAGATGAAGCGATTAAGTAATAGGTAATAATAATAATAATTATTTTGCCTAACTCTTGAATACTGAAAGAAGATAATTATACATTGTAAAACTCCAAAAGCACATTTAAATGGTGTGTTCTGAAGATGTTCACGCAAGAAAATACTTAGTACATGCATTTACTAAAAATGCAAGACAAGCCACCTCAGTGGAAGGAAAAGAATTCCTACAATTGCACTACGTATGCATACAAGCAGTCATGTTTCAGGTGCTAGTATCTATAACTACATTGTGTGATTTGAAATTCCAGCCACTGCATTTTCTCTCTTGGTATAATTTCTCTAGTTCTAGCATTTCTAAGATTAAAGAAGATACCAAATCCCTTTCTTCAGAAATTTCTTCCTTTTTTAAACCTATAGCATCCTACAAACACCTTTTGGATGTACTTCCGAAGCTGTAGCTGAACAGGCAGAAATTAGCTCTATCACAAAGTGCTCGAGCGACAACGCTTCAATGTTTCATTCTCTTTTCCCAACTGCACAATGATAATGAGCATGAAATTACGCAGTTCAAATAAGAAATGGAACATACCTATTACGAGCATGTCACTCTCCAATCCTCTGTGTATTTTCTCATTAAGCAATGCAGAGAAAAATGATGGAATAAGCTACCAGTTTATATATGATTCTCCTGTATTTCTCTTATGTTTCTTCTCTATACTAAAGTGATACCACATCACTATACCAGATTACGAACTCACTTCTATGGCTGTCCCTGTCATTATAATCTGCAGTCTTTATTTCTTTAGGATTTAATTTTTCTTTGTAAGTTTTGTGTTGGGTTTTTTGGGGTTATGATTTTCTTGTTGTTAATTCCTCTTCAACACAGAAACTGTCAGAGAGCAGCTGCCGTCCCCCACAGTTAATCAAATAGGTTATCTATTTTTTTTTTCCTGCATGATTTTCCTGTATATGCAGAGTGGTGTTTCCTCTTTTCCTTAGTATCACATACAACGCCTCCCAACCAAATGTACAAGAGAAAGAACAGTTATTGGCAATAATAACAGGAAACCTTTTACATCTGATTGCATCCAGAGTCTCATAAACAAATGTGAGAAAGCAAAATATTATGCTGTAGCAACATTTTCCCTTTCTATAAATCTTGACAAGGTCTAATACACTTTTTTCAAAAACACTTATTTTCAAAAATGGGTAAGATTTGACCTTTTCAGTATGAATAAGTTCAAACAGGATTGTGAACCTGCTGACAGTGTTATCTTTCTACAACTCCTCCTGTTTGAAAGACAGATTAAAAAACCAATTGTCTTGAAGCTCCTGTAGTATAGGAGTATTTTTGTTTTGCTTTTTCTCGAAATAATAATTCCACCAATGAACTACGATAAAGACATCTGGCTCAAATCTCCCTACGCAAAAACAACAGACATCAACATTGTCATTCATCATATTTTTTCTTATGCCATTACTGTTTTATTTTTACTCAGGAGGAGATTTAGCATTTTAATTTTAAAACTGAATGTGAAAATCTTTTCAGAGAACTTTATGGTGTTAAGCTAGAAATGTTAGTCACATTATTTCATTATCACAGGTTATTTTCAAAATATTTATTGAGATTAAACATCAGAATTTTCAATTTATGAATTAAAATTCTGAATGCTTTCTATACAGTACATTACATAAAAATGTCAGAAAATTATTTAATAGAGAGACAAAACAATATGACATGTTAGAAACTGCACTGCAAAAATACTTCTACCCAACATTGCATACAGGACTTATTCATAGAAGTATTCCTCCAGATAAAAATACTGTTACTAAGGTAAGGAAAATTATGCACTAACTTAATTCCTTCTGTCATTATAAAGCTCAAAATTGGGAGGGACTTTTTGACTTTATAGTCTGACTCCTCTAAAAAGGTCCAGTTTTTATCTGTTTGGAAGGTGTGGGTTTTTTGTGGAGCAGTGAAGGGTTAATGCCATCAAGTACTTGTATGTTTTCTGATAAGCTCAAAAGTCTAAACTGCATAGTATCTTAACTTTCATAGTATCTTAAAAAATTTTTTCTTTTTAAAAAAAGCCTTATGTTTCTTAATTTGGAAGAACCTATATTTTCCTCTCAAATGAAAACACACATGCAAAATATCCCACAAACAAGAGCAAAACCATCCAAATTTTCAAGCTTACTTTCAGTTTTAAGGTAGAAGGTAGTCTTTGCATTTATGAAGGATTTACTCCTACAATATTTGTTATTGGTTTTTCTTCATTAAAATTCAGGCACAGATCAAGATAGAGTAGCATCAGAACTTTATTTTTATATAAGTTTATGACCTCCAAGTTAGAGATATAAATCTCCCACACAGGAACTTTTATTTTATAAGAGGCACAATGAGCAGAAAACTGAGGTTTTTGAATATTGACCTAATACTCACCACTTACTAAAGTCAAGCTTTTTCCCCATTCCACATCATTTAGTTTGGCATTAGCAGTCTCATCTAAATAATATAAATTCAAGTATCAGCTCCTTGATGCTGGTAAGACTTTTTTTTCCTCCTTTTCTGCTATTGTCTAGCCATTCCAAACTTTTAAAAACACTTTATGAGGTGTTTAGCACTTTTGTTGTTGCTCCAAGTTTTACTGAAAAATCTAGCAGAAATGCAAAATTAAAACGTTAGTCCTGTGGTTTAGACTATTTTGCTTTCCATCCAATTCCGTTCTTTTTTTGAACAGCCTCCAGAAAGAACTGAATTTTCCTTTGAAATGTGCCCTGCTCCTAACAGGAAAGTCATTTATGAGTTATAGATAATATGATCTCACTGGTTATTTATCAGTCTTTCTACACTTCCGTGCTTTAACGGTGAAGGTTCACAATGCTCCACCTAAGAACAAGATGTCATTTCAAAATTTTGCATCTTCTTGGGGGAAAAAAAAAAAAGGGGTTTCTTATGGCCAGATTTCTTTAACTCTGAGTTCATTTTCTAAGCATAGTGATAGCTTACATCACAATTGCTTTGTCTCCACACACACAAAGGAGTAGAAACCCCAGTACCCCACTCAGAGAAGCGAGTCCCTGCTCTCCATCTGCCCAGGAAAGCGTTCCAGGATTGTGCAAAACTTGTTACTGGATGTTTAGGAGAGGAATTGAAGGTGTGGAAAAGGAGAATTCAAGGTGCTTTGAGGAGGAACAAACGTCTAAAACGGAAGAGACAAGAAGGTAAAGGGGACCAGTTACCCATGAGCAGTTTGCTGGTCAGCATGCTGGTCCTGCCATGCTCTGTGCGTGGTTACTGTCTGCTCATTAAACTCCATCTCTAACTCTTTCTTGGGTGAGAGACTTTCTATACCACACGTGTATGTGTGTTTGGCAGAGGCTCTGCAGGTTGGCTACTGGAGGGCCAGGAGGTCCCTGTGGAGGGATCAAGGCGGGAGGCAAGAGGTTGCTGAGACCTCCAGAGGCAGCCTCAATGTCTGAGTGATTCCAAGAAGAGGTACTGGAGGGATCTATAATGAGATTGATTTTTTATGAACAGAATGTTTTTAAACCGCAGGTAGGACAAACAGAAGGACAAAGACTAAATTTTGCCCATTGTACTGCTTTACTGTATTTCTCTATTTCACTATGTGCTATATTTTAATGTAAAGCACATTTTAGTCTCCAGAAATTAAATAAATCATAACTTCTGTTGCATGATACATTCCTAAAAAACATTGAGAGTATAAAATGTTATGAATAGAGCACACTGAGTATGTTGTAAATTGAAAAAAGCTCATCTGACAAACAAGATAGTCTCATTTGAGAAAGGATGCATGAGAACTGAAAAGAAATATTTTTGCAAGGGACAAGATTGTCTGCATTACACTTACATAAAGTGGCTTAAATCTTGTGATTGTGTAGAAAGCACACTTGATACAGGACCGAATTCACAGTTAATAATATAGAAATAATGTTTGCAAATGTAAGATGGTTTGCATCACTGCTGCTTTGCACATCAAAGCTTTTGAGCCTTTGGCTGCTTAAAGGCAAAGTGTAACTGCTGGAGTGCAAGATTTCCTTATACGCTCTTATAACAAAATTTGGAGTAACTGTACTCATCAGCATAACTGAAACGCTCCATCTGCTGGCTTTCAGATGCACTGCAAAAATGCAGTGCTGTATTAATTCTCGGTGAAGTGTTCTCACATTTCCCTCAGCCAGCATAAACTGAGCAGCAGCATTTTTTCGCAGCTCACAGGCACGCTCTCTGAGATGACATCAATAACTTGTATCATCCACATGATCACATATTAGCCAAATAGTTTATAATTAGCCACTATTAATTAGCTAATCTGTGAGTGTTCCAGAAATTAAAGTATTGGTCTTCTGGGTTACAGAAATAAGGAAATGCCACAAATCTTACTCAGTCATGTGAAAAAGCTAGCAGGATCCAAAATGCCAGAATTATTTTTAGTGCTCCTGCTTTCCTGCTCCTATCACAATATCTTTCCTGACCAGTACTTGAATAAAAGCTTTAAAACTACAACACAGACCACGTAATGCACAGGGTTTGAGAATGAATCTGTTCCTTGGAACCTTCTGCTGATGAGGGCCCTCATCTCATTCCTTATCTGTTATATCTGCTGAGAAAAATAAATGTTATTGAATGACCTCGTACCCAGCTCTGGAAAAAAATCATTTTGGTAGCAATAAAGACCTGCACTAGTCAGCCACCCAATAATCTACATTGTAACCTCAAAGATCAGGGCATCTCCAGACATAAGTTTCTATGTGTAGACTCTACTTGTGAGGTCTGGGCAAGTGCAGAGGACAAACCCTCACGTCATGTAGCAAGGGACAAGAGTACTTCAGAGATAAGAAGCAGTTAAGTACCAGAGAAGGATGCTGTTGCTGCAAGGTATCATTATCGATACTGCACTCCTGCCTTAATTTAAAAGGAAGATTCGGAGGATGATGCCTGTATAATTTTAACTGGAGTCCTATAATGAGTTCGAATTTCAGTAGTTCATAAGAGCAAACAAATTAGTGGTGTTTTCTTCTGATTTTCCACTGAAGGCAAAGCATGATAAAACTAATTCCAATGTATATTGAAAAACTATATATGAAAATTGTGTGCAGCTATCCTGTGCTACATGTTATTTTCTCTAGTATATTTTTAAAATTGAAAACCAAAACTGATCTGGAAATGCATATAGATGTTTAGAAATTGTTCTGATTTTTTAACATGCAACCTTAGATATAAACTGAGCTGTCATGCTTACTTATCTATATATAGCAAGTGCTAGGACATAATAAACAAGGATTGTTTCAGTAAGGACCTCAGATTCTTCTGTTCCTAATCATAAAGAGCAGTCCCACTGAAATCATTGCAGATTTGACTTTACACAGATAGATTGTAAAGATTTCAAGGCTTTTAAGAAAAATTCTTTTTTTACATATATCTGGGATCTAAATTAAGACAAAAAAACACTTTAGATAAAGTATTAATGATGGCTGGCCTAAAACTACTATATTATTTCCACAGTTATTCTAGTCAGAGTAACTAGTATAATGTGAGTAGTAGTAGTATAATGTGAGTAGTTAGCCATACACTATATATTATATGTGGACTTATTACACGCTGAGCTCTGTGAGTATGTGCAATTGTAGAATTGTCAGCAATTATAGAATCGGACACAGAGAACAACAAATATGAAAGTAAGTTAAGAATAAAGTAAGTACTATGACTAGAAGCAAGGATTAGAAAATAAGAACACTCAGCAAAGAAGAAAATATTTATGAATGGAAAAATTTAGTAATATGGGAATTACAGTGAATTATTTAAGGTTTACTTTTAATTCCTACTCCCATCACTTTTTATGCAATGTTATAATCTTAATTAAATTTTTGTGACTCTGTATTACATCTAAAGAAATAGTATAAAAATATTTTTTCTGTCCTTCAGGCCTATATATTTAAATTGTTAGTTCCGCAAAGCACAGGCTAAGTATTTTTTCTTGTCTTTCATTTCCTGATATTATTTGGAAAAAAGTACCACTGCCAAATATTAAAGGTCACTGTTGCTAAATTATCTGATGCTAGGAAAGGAAATACTGCAAACTTTTAAAAATCTAAGACACAGAATCACAGTATTGTTGAGGCTGGAAAAGACCTCTGAGAACATCAAGTCCAGCCTACGACCCAACACCACCACATCGGCCAGACCATGGCACTAAGTGCCACATCCAGTCTCTCCTTAAACACCTCCACGGACGGTGACTCCACCACTTCCCTGGGCAGTGCATCCCAGTGCCTGAGCACCCTCTCCATGAGGAAAGGCTTCCTGAGATCCAACCTAAACCTCCACTGACGCAGTTTCAGGCCGTGCCCTCTCGTCCTGTCACTGGTTGCCCAGGAGAAGAGCCCAACCCCCTCCTGACTGCTACCTCCCTTCAGGCAGTTCCAGAGAGTGATAAGGTCCCCCCTGAGTCTCCTCTCCTCCAGGCTAAACACCCCCAGCTCCCTCAGCCTCTCCTCACAGGACTTTCCATCCAGTCCCTTCCCCAGCCTCGTTGCTCTCCTCTGGACCCGCTCCAGCACCTCAGGATCTTTCAATAAGCATCTGTGTAATTTAATTTTTATAGATACATGTTTGTAGGCTTAGCTTTTATTTAATGGGAACGAAGGTGTAAATTTATTTACCTCAATACACATACTGTGAGATTTTCTTTTATTTTTGTTCTGAAAAGATTTCTGTCATGGGACATTAGTTAATCTTACATAGCAGATTTATTGATATATACTGGAAGTTCCTTTCTATAGAATTATTTTTTATTATTATTTTACATTTTCTGTGGTATCATAAAACATGTTGGTAATATAAATGTTTCAACAAAGATCAACTGTTCAGCTTTACCAAACACTTACATATTTAAAATAGTATAGCTAGTTTTATAATCAGTGTGATAGATGATTATAAACCGTACTTCAAAATTTTGAAACAAGTGAAATTATTCGATAATGTTATTTTAGTTTATTCGGTGGATTTTAGGAAAACTGGAGGTTTCAAATTTATGTTCCTTTCCAAAATGGAAGTAGGTTTGAAATCAGAGTGTTTACTCCAAAACAATTTCTGAATGGCAATGCTAATTTATTTGGCAGAATGTGCCTCTCTTAATTAGCTTTTTATGCATGATATTTAATATATCTCCTTAAAAATATATAATGTTATGTGGGCAAGAATGGTACTAATGTATTGCACTCCATCTATTTAGCAGATTACTTTCATGCAGTTAATGTAATGAATCCCAGACTTTGTTTATCTGTGTAAGCATGCCTTGGAGTCTCTGCGCCTTGCGGTACTTCTAGCACTTGGCACTACTTTTGTTTACAGGCATGTAAATGAAATTTCTCATCTTGGGATATGAGGATCCTAATCGTGTCTGCTCAGCAGCAGTTCAAACCCAGTCATTTTCAAGCGCTGAGATCCCATTCCCAATTGCGTTAACCTTTGTTTTACAGGGATCATAACAAATTGGCAAAATCACTTGTCGTTCTTAAGCAAAAATCAGACACGAACATTCCGAATTAGTATTTTATTTTGTACTATGGTAAAACAATATAAAAATAATGAAAATAAAGCCTACATGTGAAACAGTAGAGATGATTTCACCATTGAAATAATTTTCATGTTCCTCCTGTAGACTAACTCCTCTGCAAGTTCTAGTTACTAAAAGTGTAAACACGGTTTCAGTGAAAAATATTCATGCTAGATCAGGTAGTATAGTTTACAGGAGAGGAACTGAAGCATATAGTCTTCAAATCTAAAAGTCGTTATAAAGATTTCATTTAGAGTCATCACATTTTTCAGACTACTTAGCACTATCTAACCTTTCCTAAGCTCACACAAATCCAAAAGCACAGTGCTGCTGGTCTCTGTTGGAATTGTAAGCCTTAGTGCTCCTGAAAACTCAGCGTCTGGGACCTTGGATCAGTTACTGACAAACACACAACTATTGATTACCTTAAAAGTTTGTTATAAGCCACTTAGGTAGCATCATTAAGGACTTCGGATCACAAAGAATGTATGTTGGTTTTAGGTACCTAAATCCAGACTTTTGATCCTGAAAATCCTCGCTCAGCTTAATGCAGGAGATGTCTACATTTCATCGACAAATTAATTTCTCACTTCAAGCTCTTTAGAGGCTTTAAAAAGCAATCTTACTCTATGATGATTTCCAATCTAAATAGTGTGCCAGCTTCTCCTAATTACTTCTCTATGGAGCCATACTTGGGTTTTGTTTGTATCTGGGAGTAATTTGTCACAAAGCTTTGTTGCCTCATGTTGTTGAAGGGCTTTATAATCTTCTAAAGGAACAGTTATAGACGTGTGAAATGTTACTGGGATTCATGTGTTTCCTTCGTAACGAAATGAAAATCCTGTGTAAAGTCCCGCTTCTACTTTGCAAAGTATGAGAATCTTGAAATTAAAATATTTGAAAAGTTACTAATAGGAAGCACTGTCCGCTTAGTGACCAATGTTATCCAGCCCAACTGTAACTTTTTTCATGACTTCCAACCTTTTTTTATTCTCAGTGTATCATGCATCTCTTACTGCCCTCACTGCACAATCTACTGACACAGAAACATATGATAAATGGTGTTTGCCTATCACCGACAAAAATTAATTGTAGCACAATGCTGTCCATGGGCATTATAATATGGTATTTTCCTTTCCTTTTCCTCCCATACTTAGCTTTATTCTCTGACAGCACAAGGAAGACAAAAAAGCTTTTAATGACAAGCTGCGTTAATATTCCTGCTCACTCTCCTTGTCTCAATGGAACCTTGAAAGCTGTGTATGCTCAGTCAGTGCTATTTAAAAATAATTTTTATCTTTTAAACAGAAAAGGTTAAAGAGTCTAAAAGATCTGGAGTTGCAGTCCCTGAAATATTTCCTCTGCTGTCCTGGGAGTGTGACAGTCAGCAGAGACGAGATGCTTCTCGCAGCCGTTGCTATGCAACCTCGGTGGCATCAAATGTCTCTGTCCTGCACTTCATGCACAGAACGGGGAGAAGAGCTGTCAGCTTGGGGGGTTCTGTCAGTATTTTAGCTTACTGTTTAGTTGCAAGAAGTCATCTAGAAAGATCTAGATTATCTAAAAAAAAAGATTGCCAGAAAATTTAACAATGGGCAACACGATCATAAAAAAGGATCTGTATCAATAGCTTATACAAATAACTAAATAATACTTAGTTCAGAGTATTCCTGAATCCATAAGTGTTATTTTTCTTGACTTTTAGTATGACCTAGGCAGGGATATTTTTTTCTGAATGTTCTGCAAAATTACATTCCCAGCAGTACTCCCATTTGGAAAAAAACAAGCCTGAGCTGAAAATACAAACATAAAAGCCAGAATAAGGCAAGGAAAAAGAAAGCAGGAACTCCTGTCTGTATCTCCTGCACCTTGGTCTCCATTTTATTGACTGTTATATTCCTAATTAAGGTAGAAATTAAACATGCTGTTCCTAGGGTTTTTTAAAAAAGTGAATTATGAACTGAAATCTTTTTATTTCTATTATGCCTGAGTCTACTTCCAGTGCTAACTTGCTTCATTTAGTGTTTTTACAGACAATTTTACAAGCAACTTAACATTATAGTAAAGCATGCAGTTTCTAAGTTCCTCCAGTTCACCTGCATTAATAATGATAAAATAAGTGCTTGAGTGTAATATAACCTACTTGGCAACAAACTATTTTATAGGAAATTATATGATACCATCTGATTTTATCAAGAACTGGCATCCAAGTTAGTAGCTCGATGTGCAGTTAAACCTGAGTACTTTATGGCATCATAACTCAGATGACAGCGGAGAAATCTGGTTTTATTATGTCCTAATTAAATGCATAAAACTAACTCAAAGAAAAAGTGAATTTCAAATGCATTACACTGGTATCAGAAAAAAATAAAAATAAAAAAAATGATTTTGTGTTGCTCTACTTATGACAGCATAGTAGATTAAACCTGAAGCCTAGCAGTCTGTATAATCAGTAATTTTGTGATAATTGCCTATATACCTTGCTTTGGTTTTCTCCTCCATTAAAGAAGTTTTCATACTGAAATGCTCCACTGCAGGACTGTGCACTGAGTCCAGCCAGAAGCATGTTTTGCTTCATAAAAGTTCATAAGGTTCTTAAAATAAGGACTATATCCAACAGCTGTGCTGACAAAGGAGTCAAACAGACATGGATTTCACATGGTAAATAACAAAGGAAATGGAAATGGAAGGAAAGGCATTCATCATCCCTGAATAGAATTTAAAAGGTACTGTCTTCATATGGTATTTATTCCCAAGTGACTGGTCTCATTTCCTCTAACTTACAGAATGAGAAATATTGGGCAGCTCCTACTGAATTTTTAAAAACATATAGAGAAAAACGAGACTGTTTTTGAAGCTTATCTGCAAGTTTATTGGCAAATTCAGTGTGAAATTCTGAGTCTTCCCAACCAGGAGAATTAAATCATATATTCAGATGGTTAACTAGGTATCTGGAAGATAGTTTTATTTCTATCTTATTCACATTTCCAAAACTTGATTATTTGAAATTGAATTCTAGAAAGGCATTTCTCCTACATTCCCATTAAATGAATTAAAATAATGACCTATGAGACATAGCGGTAATGTGCTAATCTTTTCAGAGATACTGTATCTTTCTGAATACTCATTTTCCTGTATTTTATAAGAGATTAGAGAATTAACCTGACATTCAGGTTAAGTCATTCTATTATTTCCCATATATCTTTCCTAAGTCATTTAGGTTTTGTGAAAAGTTACAGCATTTGAAAGGTTTTATTGCGTATTATTTTTAAATCTATTTTCCATGCAGCTTAGTGTCATCTAGAAACTTGGTGAGAGTGCACTCTACAGCCTTTTCCCCGTCATTGGCAAAAATGTTAAACTGGACAGCCTCAGGACCCTCCACTTGTTACCAGCCTCCAGACAGGGTCCAACCCATTAACCAGTGTTCTCTCAGCCCAAACATCCAAACGCTTTTCACCCATCTGATTTTCCACACACAGAGGTCATAAAGTTTAACTGTGCATAACCGTATCACAAGCCTTGCTGAAGCCAAGGTAAAAGACATCTGCTGCTCTCTCCTCATCTGCAGACCCATCATTTTATCACAGAAGAAAATTAGATTGGTAAGGAGTAATTTAATCCTGGCAATCACAGCTCAGACTCTCTGCTGAGCTTTGCATTGGTTTTTGCCTCCTTGAAACTACCTGGGGTTGGCTTCTAGCAGTCTTGACCACCTCCTTTTCCTAAGGATAAAAATTCAAAATTTGGCATAGAGTTGCTCAACTTGCTTTCATCTCATAGAAAATATTATTTATTTGATATTACATTGCTTGCTGTCCAAGCTACACCTACACCTTAAACTATGGCTATATCGTCACATATTGAAATATATTTTTATATATACAAATTTCCACAGCAATAAAAGACTCCTTATTGTAGATTTTCATATAATCACAATTTAAAAAAAAAAAGTAACTTGGCAACCAACCAATTATAATTCCTCTAACGTAGTGTAAATTCTGGTATAACAAGGAAAAATTCACTAAATTTCAAGGCAGATTTGCAAAGGTGTGGTTTTTTTCTTACAGTCTTAAAAAAAAAAAAGAAAAATAGCACATATAATTACCTTCCTTACTGAACTGATACAACAACAAATAAAAAACTAGGTTTTCAAAGATAAAGGCAGCATTTGGGAGGGCATTTGTCCTACACAGATGAGATACAGGATATCTGTTGGCTTGATTCTGAAGTGAGCGTACAAGTTTACCAGTTTAAATCATTGTCCACACACATACGCAGACATACTATTCACAATAGAGTTGAAGTTCTGTTTTTAGCATTACACTTTAGTTTTCTTCAAGTGCTTTAATATTATTTCCCATTTTTGAAGTGCTTATTTTCACTGGGAAAACCGAAAATGCTTATGTGAAATTTTGTAATCAGCTCTAGGTCACAGAGGGTGCTTCTTCCTTTTCCCCTTGTGTGACTATTTTAAGGGACAACATGGTACTGTGAAGTAAGGAAGATAAGTAGTTGACTAGATCCATTTTCTTGTCTTGTTGAAGACTTGTGTATTAAGAGGCAAAGTTAAAGAACAAAATGAGCTTTAGAAAATGTATTCTGATAGCTATTACAGCCCTAGCTCCTATGGTCTCAAGAACAGACAATGCATTTAACAGATATGTCAAAATTAGAGACTGATTTATTTAAAAGCAAATAAGAGAATCCACAACTTATCCGACTGCACAAGTAAATGGTTCTTAAACAAAAATTAGTATAATTTTAGCATGTTTCAAAAGAATTCCAACAGGTCTGGTCAAAACCCTTGGGTAAGAAATATACAAGCTGAGGACAAGGCATTCAATCCCCCAACCATCTTACTTCCCCCGCCACTTTCATTCTACTAAACTTTGCTGTGAAGGAACTTAGAACCCCAGGAAAGTCTTTTGGTTCCTCCAGAAAGAATAAGAATGTTCTTTAACAAATACATTTTAATATCTTATATCATGGAGTGATACCTTCTAGATTGCATTTCCTTTGTATAGTCACTGCCTTAACAAAATAGAATATTTCTCTTAGTAAGGCACTGGATCAAACAGAGGAATGAAGAGCTAGGTTTCAGATGTCTTTGGCAGAAGTAGTAACAGCTGAAAAAACAATTCTCATCTCCCTACCTTTATTTTTAGGCAAAATCTTGACATGTAGATTCAGGTATTATTGAGAATCAAGACTTATATTCTAGAAGAGTTAATTTAAAAAAAAAAAAAAGGTTTAATTTTGTGAAGTTCAAATGTTTATAACTAGCAATCTTAAAAGAGCAGTATAAGTGTTTAACGCAAACAGATGTGAATTCACACCCTTACTCTTAACGGAATATTCAAGAGGACCATTAACAACACAATCACAGTCAGATTTATCATGAGCACTATTTCACCATTTCTTTTACAATGTATCTATATTTCACACCTTCATTTTCTTCAAAATTATTATTTAAAACTTTCCACAGAGCAGTACTAATGTTTCACAAGCTTAGAATGTCAATATTTGAGAGGTTATTATTCAAAGGTATAAATTAAATGATACGATGTCAAGAATGTCAAGTCTTATATATAGTACTATTTATGTTTATACATATTTGATGTTGCTTTAGGCAGATAGGTCTGAAAACTTTACAAAGAATCAATATATGATTAATAAATAAAACTATTGTAAAAAAAATTTGTGAAATCAAAGAAGTGCAATTGTTAAGAGTGCATGAGAAAAAAAATCTTTAAACAGAATCACAATGATAAATGTATGAGAGCATATATTAATGTATATATATCCATCCTAAACGTGCAGATTTGCACTTCCACATATTCTTGTAGCCTTCTTCCCTGAACTACCCAGTTTTCTTCTCTGCTGTCAAATTGGACTGTCAAGCATTACATACATAACCCTACTCTTCCTCTGAAGAAACAAATTCAACTTTCACACAGTTCCCACATTTTTTAATATATAGAATGGGATAAATACATATACACATGCACTCCTTACTCAAATTTCAAGACTTAGCTAACCCTGAATCACTACTATAACTATCAGTCTGAACTCACAGAAAACAGAGTTGCTTGCATGAGATCCTTTCTCTTATCATTCATTCTCATGACAATTTCTGTCTTTGGACAAGGAGGAAAAAATCTGAAGCCAGTGATAGCCACATCGTTTTTGAAACATAAGTGTCGTGGTTTTGAGTCTGATGGTTTTTTTTCGTAAAAGTGGGGCTAGACTTGTGTGAAACTTCGAGACCCTCCCCCCCCCCCAGGTAGTTTTGGCCCTGCCTCTGGCCAGGGCCAGGCCAGGCAGCATCTCTGCCATCAAGGTATTTAAGAGGCGACCCCATTGTTCTTTCTCTCTCTTTTGGTTTTGTCATATCTTGAGCTGTCCTGTCTTCAGTGTTAGGGAGTTTTTCTGTTGGAGGAGTGGGAGGTGAGAGGAGAACAAAGGAACATCGCCCTGAGAAGAAAGAGAGGGAGAAGAGTCCTGGAGAAGGAGAAGGGGAAGAAAGAAGGAGAAGGGGAAGAAAGAAGGAGAAGGAAAGGAGAAGGAGAAGGAGAAGGAGAAGGAGAAGGAGAAGGAGAAGGAGAAGGAGAAGGAGAAGGAGAAGGAGAAGGAGAAGGAGAAGGAGAAGGAGAAGGAGAAGGAGAAGGAGAAGGAGAAGGAGAAGGAGAAGGAGAAGGAGAAGGAGAAGGAGAAGAAGAAGGAGAAGGAGAAGGAGAAGGAGAAGGAGAAGGAGAAGGAGAAGGAGAAGGAGAAGGAGAAGGAGAAGGCTGCCAGAGCAGGACCTTTCCCTGAAGCTGGTGGTGGCTGAGATGGCAGGAACGTGATTGCCTGCCAGCTGAGGGACTGATGGCAGTGAGAACGTCCAGGATGTCTTCGTATGTGCAGAGCCCCATGCGAGAGAGAAGAGAGACCCAGCATCAGTGAGGGATGTGCCTGAAGTGATCCGTGGCCCCGATGGACTCGAGGAGGAAGAGGATTGCCTCCTGTGAGGTGGACACTACGTGGCAGGAAGGAGAGACTGCGAGGAGCCTTCTTTCCCAATGAGGAGCTGCCATGGACGATGAAAAGTGGCCAGATGGGCTGCACCCCCCACCGCCTGCCCCCCTTGCACTGATGGGGGGAAAGGAGGTAGCCGGGAAGATGGGGTGGTGGGGTGGTGAAGGTCATTTAAGATTGAGTCATATTTATTGATGTATTCCTCTTACTTTCGTACTTTGTAAATGGTGGTGGTGAATTATATCTATGTTTTTCTCCCCAGGTCACTCTGGTTTTTTATCCGTCATCTTAAACGGTAGATTATCCTCCCTATCCTTGTTCTCAAACCCTTGAGCCTTTTTAGTTGAATTGTATCTCCCTCCACATCACTGTGGAAATGGGGGTGAGGAGAGGAGTAAGCTGGAGAACGTGTGGTTCTTCGTCCCAGTTGGCTTGAACAATGCCAATGAATTATAAAACAGACAGTTTTATTTTGAGTCTTGGTCACGTAGGCAACAAAAGCAGTTTCATGTGTAGTTTACCTGTTCTTCAGAATCCATTAAAAAGCCCACAAAAATTTAGTGACCAAAAACCCCTTTTCCTTCTTTCGTCATAGAAACCAAGCTTCAGGAATTTCGTCAGAGAAATAATCCCGAAGAATGGTCTTCTGAGAAACTGCCTGCTGCTTCCTTCCCACACACTCAGCCACTCTTCTGGGTTAGCCAGGCTGCTAAGGAAGCTCTCACAGCCAAACACCTTTGTAAAGAAGTATTCAGCAGATCTTGACTGCCATTTGACCTTTCACATAGATTCAACACACGTTGTGCACATACCACACCTAATCGCTTTGCAAAAAGTGACAACCTCATGCCGAAGGTCAACGGTGCATTCCCTGTTATCTTAAAGTTTGTGAAAATAAAAATATTAGATAATTAGGAACTTCTGAACATCAAGTAAGTTTTCAGAATAATTCAAAACAAGTACTTGACTACAAGGAAGGACGCAACACAACACAGTTATCGATAGCTATCTAGGCATGTAGAGCACTGCTATCGTATGGTCCTCAAGCACAAATATTACCAAACGTATTACTAAGATAATCAACTAAATAATTACTACAATAAACAAATAACTGAACATAAAGCCACGTGCAGGTACAAACTGCATCTGATATGCAGTAACTGATATGTGATATCACTTGCTGACGTGTGGCAATAATAGTTTTGATTTTTATTGACTATTCTTCCTTTAATCATTTAAATTATGTTATTTAACTTCTGAAACTGGATTGTGATCAAGAATTTACCCAAGTAGAGAAATAATAACAACAAAAAATGAAGGGAAATTAAAGTCATCTTGACTGAAGAAAACACAAATAGGTAAGTTTTAAGACAACCCTCAATAAGTAACTGAAACAGTGACTGAAGGGCATACTCCAATCTTTTGCTGTCTCAAAGCAAGAATGAATGTCTGCCTGGAAGATATGCTTAAGACAGATATCACATTGTCCTTATGTGCAAAGACAACAAAATCAACGTATTATGCTCCTTTTATAAAAGAAAACAAATTACGTTATTTAATTGTAACTTAGGCCTTCAGAGTAGCCTAATTCTGAGTGTCAAGTATAATTCCTAAATCAAGTAGTAATACAGACACTGAAAATAGTCAAAATTTTCTCTTTCGTATCATCATTTAAAATAAATTTCTCACATAGCGATCTCAAATCAGCAATTTGAGTCAGATCTGTAGCTATCACAAATCTTAACAGTATTCCAAATTTAAGAATATCTTATTAGGAATTTAAAATATATTAAAAAAAAAAAAAAGAAAACAGAAAACTCACGTCCTCACTGCCAAATTCTGAAACATGCTGTGATATTTAAAGCTTCTAGTTCTTCAGAGAAGAAGAGACAAGAGTTCAGTAAACACATTCCACCATCTGCTTGGGATTCCATAAATTAAAGATGTCTGGGTATTTTTAACTGCATTCATACAGGCTTGGTTATCTTTTCTCTGTTTTGCATCTGTCATGTTTAGCTTCTTAGTATAAAACTAACAGAGAGACTTTAAAAGATATGGAACATGCTCTTACTTTTGGATTGTGATACGAGTGTGAGAAGATACTCACCTACAACTCTGTTGAAGATGCTAATATTTACTACAAGGTGTTTACTAGTAAATCCTAAAATTTCTTTATCATCTATTATCTTTCTATTTGTTGGCAAATTCCAGAAACATTAGCAGGAAACATAAATGTACAAGAGCAAACAACCTTGATAACATTTCTCTCAAAAAGCAAGATGTCATTAACTGACTCAGTTACTGGTTTTAGACAAATAAATGATCACTAATATTTTTTTTGTCTTTTGGTAATAGCATAATTTTTGTGAGTTAACTACATTGAAAAGTAAATTTTGATTTTCTAAATGATTTCCTGACAGAGTGTGGAAATCAGATAATTTTGACTACAGTTATCAAGAATTTTCAAGAAGGAATTAGTAAAAGAAATAGTGCATCTCAAAATGAACAGCATGACTAAAGTTCTTATAGTTGTTCTTACAGAGTTCTTAGAGTTACAGGTCTTAAACAGGCCTCCAGCAGAGAAAAGGGAGAGTTTCATTTTATTCTATTTTATAGCTGATGATTGGTAGCATAATTTATTTTCATCTTTATGTACTATGGAAATAATTACAATATAGTGAGTGTATTTTCTATAGTGCAGCCTTCCCATTGCAGTGTACTCCCGAAATACTTCTGTCTCCCACACAGTCATCACAGAGAAGATGATGAACTAGAGGAGCAGCCTGTGAGGTGAACTGAAGACTGACTGACTGGCTGGGCTCAGAAAGTGGTGAGCAGTGCATGAAGCCCAGTTGGAGGCCAGCACCTAGTGGCACACCCTAGGGCTCTCCTATGAAGACAGGCTGCGAGTTGGAGCTGTTCAGCCGGCAGAAAACAAGGCTCCAGGGAGTCCTTATAGTGGCCTTCTAGTATTTAAGGGGCACCTACAGGAAAGATGGGGAGGTACTGCTTATCTGTAAGTGTAGTGTTAGGATGAGGGGCAATGGTTTCAAACTGAAAGAGAGTACATTTAGATTAGGTATTAGGAAGAAATTCTTTTGTGTGAGGGTGCTGAGACATGGAACAGGTTGCCCAGAGAAGCTGTGGACATCCCTCCCTGTGTTAAAGGCCAGGCTGGATGGGACTTTGGGCAACCTGGTCTAGTGGAAGGTGTCCCTGCCCATGGCAGCATAGTTGAAACTGGATGATCTTTAAGATCCCTTCCAAATGAAACCATTCCCTGATTCTGCGATTAGATTTACATATTCAAATACATGCAACCTATTTATGAGCAATTCTCAATTAGAAACTATAAAAATGTCCATATTTATCTGTGTGAAAAAAGCATCCTTGTCCCATTCTCTGAGATGAGGAAAGCATTAATTACTTATCAGAAAATGTTACTTATCTTTTGCATCTTTAGAGTTATTCTTTAAAATATAAATTAGCAGCAGCATGTGACAGCCCTGGTCAGGGCTGGTCAGATGTGAACACTATCTCACACGACTTTAGAATATGCTGCCACTCTGACTTTACTGGGACATACCTGCAGACATAAATATGCAATGTACTGACATTCAGAATCTTAAGGACCAGCTGGCCTCTACAGAGTCACACATCAGAGACAGAGATAATATCTATAATTTCCCTTATGCAAGCAACCACATCATAATACAATACACTCGAATGTCCTGAAGTCCTAAAGGAAACAACTCATTCAGATAATTGAAGTCTCATGAAATGAACAGAATTCTCAGTGTCATCATGACAATCTGTCTCAAAAAGAGGGGTTTTTTTATGTAACTGAAATCATGGTGTCATTGCATGAGGAAGAGGTTTGTGGAAAGTAGTCATATTTTTGTGGCAGTGGCAGATGTATATTTATAAAATCTACTTGATGTGAAAGGCTGATCGCCACAACTTATTTTTGCATCTGGCCACATTGGTTTGGGCCATAAAGCTTGCCTCTTGGAATCAACCACCTTCATCACTACCATTTACGGTGCACATGACTCAGGAGAGGGAAACAGGTATCCAGACAAAAGTCCCTTCACGCATTGAAAACTATGCTGAACCAGATGCTTGCCCTAATTGTTCCAGAAGCAAGTATTAACATCATCAGATTGGCTATTCTTCTGCACCATGACTAAAATGATGCCTCTGATTATATTGTCTTGCTTCTCTAGGAAGTCTGAATTTGACTCTCTCCTCATAAAGTAAGAAGATCACACCAGTACCCAATGGAAAAGTAATTGCAAGCTACAGTGAAACTTCAAACTGGACAGTTAGCATTCAGGCAGATCACAGAATACATATAATATGCTGTATCTTCTACCATTTTATTTGGAATAATGTTTTGCTGACATTACTAAAGAGTTTTAAAACTACGACTTTGCAGTTGTTTTTTTTTGGCTATGGGGGATTTCTGGGAGGGGTTGCGTGGGGTTTTTTGGTGGTGGTGGTTTTTCTTTGCTTTTGGGTTGTTTGTTAATGATGTCAGTGCTAATTACAACTAATAATCTGCCTAAATCTACCCTTACTATCCTGCATTTCAGATAGGGCTGTATGATTAGCTGTTTGAGCCAAATAACTGCATTTGTGAGTTGAGTGGAAGAGAGGAGACTACAATTCTTCTCATTCTTTGTAAAGCAAATTGTTGAGAAATAGCCTCCAAAAGCCATTTTCAATCCAGTCTGGGAGAAGAAATAATTGAGAACACTCCCCTATGCTGAAATACCATGCTGAGAGTAGCCATATTTTCATTTTGATATTCATTTTAATATTCATGTTGAATGAATATTAATCCTATTGATGAAGTTTGGATTTAGAAAATATAACTGTTTCATCAAATACCAGCAAATGCCTTGCTGTGTCTAGGTGTCTATAAGCTTAATTTGTTAAGCACTGTAGAGACATTCTAGAAAATCTTACAAAATTATCATTTTCTTCTCCTAAAACAAGGAGTGTTTGTGAATGACTAGCTTTAATACATTAAATTGTTGTGGTACTGTTTCACTAGATATTTAAGAATTTAATTCAAATATATAGGTCCAGAATAGATTTTTTTAAATGCCAGTGTGTTTATTATCTCGGATCCTTTGGTTTTCATGGAAAACACATTTCTTTGCATCTCTGTCCAACTATTTGTGAGATAAAAATTTATGTTTTTTACCACTTTGTTTCCATAAAGATATAGGAAGAACAAAGTCTATTCCAGGAGGGATGGCAATGTGATCTGCAATGTCACTTCTTTGTTCATTCATGTTACGTTATATAGAAATATGCTTTTAAAATATTTACTTTTAATATTCCATAACTGTTTTGCTGTTGATTTGGTTTGTTCCTCCTGAATTTAACACTTCCCAAAGCCACATGAAGTCAGAACATGCTAGGAAAAGTTTAATAGCTTATTATCTGACATTAGATAGTTTTCTTAGCCTGTGCCCACAATTAAACACACATAAGGAAAGCTGCAGCTGGCTTCTCCTTTGAGTGTGCATCAGATGCAATTTAATTCATTTCAGTGAAAATTTTAAGCAGTTCTGTGAAAAGCCAACACTATATTTTTTTCCTTTTAAAATTATTGTAGTCAAGTCTCTGATCTTGCTACCAAGGTATGTGTTGTGAGTACTCAGTAGCATAGTACAGTACTTAATTCTGAGCTGATATACAGTTGTACTGTGAAAAATACATAACTGAATCACATAAGCAGCTTTTCTTTTTTTTTTCCCTAAAGGAAATGTATCACTTACTCTTTGTATGAAAGCTATTAGATCTGTGCTGTTGCCCATTAACCACCATGAAAAATACACTTCTAAGTTCAGATAGGAGCTGTTTAAATTAATGCATTACTCAGAATCTCACTGCTGAATAACACATCATAGGCCAGTATTTTATTCATATTAATGTTTTGGAAAGCTTTCATTTTGACATCTTGCACAGCAATCTTCTTATCTGTAGATCAGATCCCTATAGTTCATTTCAAAAGAATGTGACAAAATCATTAGAAGGACTGAAGGCTTCCATAACCGGACAAAATATTTTCCTCCAAAGTATTTTAAACAGCAACCTTAAATAAATTACTCTCTTCCTCTACATAAAAGGGTTTTTTTACATAGCATGAAAATAGTGGATTTTCCCCCAAATTAAGTAACTATAGAAGCTGTTGTGCATGACCAGTAGTCAGGCAGTGGTAGTGAACTGTAACAGATGAAGAAAACTAAAGAGGATAAGCACAGAAACCTCAGTCCATCCAGGAAGATTATTTCCCAGAAGAGAATAAGCAAATAAAACTGCTGAACTACAGTTCCCATAGTGCAGTGTGATGGTATTTTAAGGCCACTTATCTCAATACTACATAATCCAAAGAGATTTTGAGATCTGTGGAATTTAAACAAAAGTAAACATAAATGTTAATGTTTCTGTGGGATGGGGGAAAGGAAGAGTAACTCCCAGCAACACAACTTCTTCATAGAATCATAGAATTATTTAGTTTGGAAAACACCCTTAAGATTATCAAGTCCAGCTGTTAACCTAGCAATGTCAGGCCCACCACTAAACTATATCCCTAAATACCACATCTACACATCATTTCAATATCTCCAGGGCTGGCAACTCCACCACTGCCCTGGGCAGTCTGTTCCACTTATTAAGAAACCTTCTGGTGAAGACATTTTTCCTAATATCCAATCTAAAGCTCCCCCAGTGCAACCTGAGGCCATTTCCTCTTGTCCTGTCACTTGTGGCTTGGGAGAAGGAATCAACTCCCAGGTCACTACAACATCCTTTCAGGTAGTTGTAGAGAGCAATAAGGGCTCACCTTAGCCTCCTTTTCCCCAGGATAAACAATCCCAGCTCCCTCAGCCACTCCTCTTAAGACTTGTCCTCAAGACCCTTTCCCAGCTCCGCTGCCCTTCTTCGGACATGGTCCAGAACCATAATGTCCTTCTTGTAGTGAGAAGCCCAAAACTGAGCACAGGATTTGAGGTGTGGCCTCACCAGTGCCAAGTACATGGGCATAATCACTTCCCTGGTCCTGCTGGCCACACTAGTTCTGATACAGGCCAGGATGCCATTGGCCTTCTTGGCCACCTGGGCACAATGTTAGCTCAAGGTCAGGCATTTTTTTTTCTGCTGAGACTTACATAAGAGGTCACAGTAATAATTTACAATAGTCATATACTATATGGATGTTTGTATGTATTCCATCAAATTCATTTTACAAAATGGTCTTATTTGACTCACAGGCCATTGACTAACCAAATAATAGAAGAGAACTGATGTGAAACTTAAGTTTCAGATTCTAAATGTTGAAATGTGTCTTAAATGTTGAAACTCTTTTGTGTAATCACTAACTTCAACTTATTTGATATTTTAAAATTCAGTGCTCACTAAGACCTGTTTTCTTATGAGATTATTTTCACATTTGTTTATATTAAAAAAAAAGCCTCATCCAACATCTCAGAGAGGATAAGTAATTTCCAGCGTGAAAAATTAAGGCAAAGTATGTGTTTTCCACAGATTGTATTGGATGGGATTTTTCTGACCTGGCTTAAGCATCTAAAAGCTGTGCCTCTAAGCCTGGGTCAGTCATTCTGTCTCCTTTATATACAAAAAGACAAAAGGGCACCTCTATGTATTTCTTCACCTTGTCTTCAGCTAAACACCTCAGGAGGACCATGTGAATTGCCCTCTACTACTATTTGTTTCCATATGTTGATTATAAAAAGACCTTTGACTGACTGGTTAAAGTTTAGTCACAAATGTTAAGCATCTAAATTAGATCTGACTCTTACCATTGTTTTTCACTTTAAATGACGATTTTATTACACTTCTAGTTGGGAACTGTTTTGAAAATGGAAATTAATCTCCAACCTTCTTCTGCCCACACTGAGTTATGTCCAATCCTTATTTTAGGATAAATATATGTAAAACATAACATAGCCTAAACTTTCCATAGAACTTTACAGTTTTTCTTGAGCCTTTTATAATTATAAAAACAGTTGGTTCTGCTAGCCATTTATATTAGAAAAGGAGATATGTATCTCCATGAGGTTTGCTTGAAATCATTATTGTATTTCAATGTTTTCAAAGACAGAAAATCCACTTTCATATATTTCTGGCTTGTATTTTAATTCCTATCATTACACCATCTCATGAAAAACAAAGACAGAAAACCCTTTGGAAACTCATTATCAGTATGTAAGCCCAGAGCAACCTCAACTTGAAATTAAAGAATCAGAGAGGAATATGTGTATCTTAGTAGATACCAAAGATGGTATTTTTTCCTTTTTTTTTTTTTTTAATTCATGCCACTAACAGTTATCTTTCTTCCTATATAACCCACCAAAACTGTGAAGAGGATAGTGTAAGAATAAATAGGAACCCTGCCAACCGAACAAAGAATATGAAGAAAATTATACTATGCACATAGTATTTCCACAGGCATCCTAATGCAAAACAAATTCATGACGAGCTGCAAACGAGCTAAAAAACCCCAAACAAACACATGCAGAGCTTTTGAATGAAACTATTTGTCTTCATTAGCTCTGTCAGGTTATAATACTAAAGCACACAAAAGAAGTGTCTGCACATCAGTTCACATACATTCACCTTTTCTCATGAAAAAAACCCACAAGATAACACACACATCGTTTTATTTATCGGTATGCTTGTACAGTAGAATTTTTGATGAAGAACAGAAGAAAATCACTTAAGGACTAAAAGCAGTAATATCGGGCTTTCAGCAGCTTCAGCAAAGACGACAAAATGGCTACCAACTGTCCTTCTTAGATTTACGAGTTCTCTGCAGCTGGTGATTTAACACATTGTTCAAAGGCAAACGTTCTGCGTAACACGTTCACAGAAACGTATTCATCATCTCAGGCGTACATTGGGCAAACATGAGTTAGTTCCTTTAGTGGGCCTTGCATGGATTCCTTTACAACAATTTATGTTTTCACAGTAATTATTTTCTTAGGAAGTGGTGATTTATGTTCTCATCTCTTTTTTTTTTAGTTATTTTTATGTCATGGGAAAATAATGCAAATTTTCTTACCACCATAAATATAGACTGAGTCATGAATCACATGACACCTAAGTTTTCTGCTGTTTGGAAATGACACACGTATGTTAAAGTGTTATTTTCCTCATATTTCCATATCTTTTACATCCCTAATAACGAAGAATAGTAAAAGTAAGCCTGACCTACCTCCTGCATGCTCTGTTGGTCAGTAAACTAAACTTTTGGAGAAAACTATAAAACAAGATAATCGTGCAGTTAAACTTCTTTGATGCATCTGCAGTCAAATGCCTTGAAAATATAATAAGATGCATCCTTTTGTGTTTAAGAGTTCTCAGTGAAATTTAATCCCTGATATTTTGTAAGCGGGAAGACTAAATTTAAACATAAGGCAATTGGGACAGACCCTGTGGCCCGTGGTCAAGGGCAGGACTGTGGCAGCCACATGGACAATAGGCCTGACCCCAAAATACCTGGCAAGGGTCTGCCCCAAGGCCTGACAAGGACGGCCATTAAGGTCTGATGACTTTGCTTCAGGGGCTTACCTCGCCTTTTGCCTGCTGGCTCCCTCCTAATTAGAAATGACCACAGGCCAGTCTCAGCTTGGGAATAAATGGGCCGGTTTGAGCTAGTTCATCCTCAGAGCAGCAGGTCTGTACTCAGGGGCTCTCCCCTATATATATGTATGTGTATGTGTGTATGTGTATGTGTGTATATATATAGAAAAGTTTTGAATATATTTTGAACTTTTAATATATTTTCTTTGGTGGACTCCTGGGTAGTTTTCTGATTGAAATCAATACTAATTTTTGAGTAGCTGCCTTATCTGTTTTGTGTGTGCCTCTGCAACAGTAAGTATGGAGTATTTTTTTTCTCTTAATTAAGACTGATTTTCCTTGCCTATACCAAACATATGCTGTCAGGACACTGTAGCGTAAGGAGTAGAACATCTGTATCCCACAGTCCCTGGCAACATATAGTGGAGATGCACTACTTTCCATAGTTTATAAACTAGTTCTTCCTTCCATATAATTGCAGTAAATCCTTGATGAGGGTGGGCATTGAAACCGGTGGGGGAAATATCTCAGCAGTGGACTGTTGTTCTGAGTTCTTGTCACATTAAGCCATAAATTGCCACAGGAGCTGAAAAAATTAAATTCTGTGGTTATGAAAGAGAAGTAAAGGTATCTTGCATGTAGTTGTTTGAAACATTGTATTCCTTCTCCACTGACATCTTTCTATTTTAACTCTCCAGTAATTAAATGCTGAAGCTGTAGATTGCTTCAAGACTTTGTGTGCAATCCCTCATGTATTTGGTAGATACTCATGGGAAAATTCTTCGTAATGGTATCTGCAGATCGAGCAGTAGTGTGAAGGCTGCTTATCTCTAATCCTTGGCTTTCTGGATGAATAATGGAAATGCTGCTTCGTTTATAACCTTGCTGTGCAAGTCTGAAGAGAAATCTGTATCTGTGCATGCCTCCAGTATTGTTCCTCAGGTTTCCCCTCAGGGCTTTGTTACCTCTCAGGTTAAGTCGTGGTCCAAAAGTCTACTCTCTTCCAATATTCTTATTTTCATGTCCCATTAAAATTAAGTTAGTGAGGCCATCCGGAATTTATTTTCTTAGTGATTTACTTTGAGAGCAATGACTGACTAATCTGAGTACTGATAGTGTGTTACTTCACATAGAGGATGATAATCAATGCATTATAAGACATTCCTGTATTTCATCCTTAAGTTTAGCTGGAAACACTTACTAACATACATGTATACAATACCAGCTAATTTTCATCAACATATCACCTGTAAACTAGAAGAGTAATTAAGTCTTCCTGTTATATTCATTCAGTCCTGAAAAAGTAATCTGATGTCCTCTGATGCCCTGTATCAATTTTTTTTGTTCTGAGTTTTCAGCCCTTCCTACTTCAAGAAGCTATGCAAAATGTTTGGAATTCTGTTCACTGTATCTTGCTCATCACAGGCATACAGAGATGGTGAAATCTGAGGAAGGTAGAAGGGATTATCTTAAACTTCTAAGGGATTGAGTAAATATAAAAGTGCAAATTTAATTAATCTTAATTTGATGTGCTTGTATAAGGTCAAAATTCACAACAACAGGATATACATAATGTATTTCTTCAAGATTAAATACCTGGTTCTAAAGCTAGAAGCACTTGTGTGTCCATATTAACAGGGACTGCATTAGCCAGTGAAAATGCTTATCAGAGCTACATGAAAATCAGAGAAAGAGCTCAATGATTTTGCTCCCATGATGCCTGAACAAAAACAGGTCATTCAGCCTGAAACTAAGAATTAAATGTGGGTTTTCTACCATTTGTTTCTTGTGTTCTACATAAAATTTAGAGACTTTCGAACTGAGGGCTAGGTATCTGCTGATGCAGATAGAGCTGTAACTGAATTATTTATGCACTGTTGAAATTATTGCTAAATGCACGCCTGTGTCTTTTGACACTTCTCTATCTTAAAAAACTTATGCTGTTTCTATTTTAAAGAGCATTAGTGGTTATGAAACAACCAATCAGTGACAGGCTTATATTAGGAAGAGGTTATTCGTCTATGCATGTGGGAGAACAAAGCAAACAAAAACAAACAACAAAACAAAAAATCCCAGCTTGTCCAGAACAAGTTCCTATCTCCAAATCAGAAGGATGTGTGTGCGTGCAAGCATGGTCTCAATGTCAGAGAGGGAAACAACTTTCCATGTTAAGGTTTTTATGATGAGTATGACAGCAGCAATACCCATCTTTGCAAAACGTATTTGCTGTACAAAAATATTTTTATTCCAGGACATAGTTTCAGCATGGTGTCTGGTTTTAAAGATTAAAGATTCCCATCCTTAGAAAACCCTGGAGGAACAAGTCTCTGTAGAGGAAAGGAACCAATTTTCTTTCAAGTTTTCTTTTATCTATTTCTATACAGTTTAATTGTGATGACCCAGATAGGTACTTAGTGCTATCATTTTTTGTTATTTTCTGGATGAGGAGTACAGTTTAATGGCAGCTAGAGTAAATGGAAGAATATTTGCCACCCATAGGAAAGTTTAGCAAACATCATTATATCCATATCACAAGGAACTGTTATTTATTGAACAGAGAATAAAATGTATTTTGAAAGCAAGAAGCATAAAAATACTTCCTAAGGAGAAGGCTGTAGACTTTAAGACAAACTTGCAGTTTTAGTCACCTGAAACGGTCAAGGTTGAGGCTCAAGCAACATCCAATATCATTATTTATAGAGCACCATGAACTACCGGGTTCTTTGCAGATATAAGCAAAGATGTGCATTTTTTCCCGGAAAAAAACTTAATATTTGATAAGGCTAATTATTACAGTCTCATTAGATATCAACTCCTGTTAAATATTTATTTTCAGTACACACAACTGGGTGAAAGATAATGTCAGTTTTTTCCCCACAATATACATCACTTATAACCCTGAAGCTGCATTTTCACCATCTCTTCATAATCCCTTTTTCCTAGATATTACTTAAAGATTAGATTAACCATTGTTCACTATAAATACGAAAACTCTATGTGAGGAATAACTGCTTTCTGGCTTAGATGAACTTTCAGTCTCTCCTAAGAGACTAGAGGTCTAACTCTTCTGTTTTCATGGAGTCAAGTAGCAGACACTGGACTCATTTAGAATAGTTCATCACTGATAAAAAACTGAGAGTAAACCATACCAAGCCACAGTCACCCAAAAGGGTGACTCTAAATATCTCTGGTAAGGGATTAGGAAAGGTAAAATTCGAAGATTTTTTGGAGGCGGGAGGGAAGATAAAATTGATTTCTCTAATTTAAACTATCCATACAGCTACTTTTTCTAACTTTTACCCTTTCAGTATATGACTGTTCTCCACTTACCAATATGATCTTTGAATTCCCTAACTGCTTCACTCAAGTACAAACTGTGCATGTTTGTGCAAGGTGTATAGGGCAAATTATATTCTTAGTTTCATCTCTCCGTTAATACTGGATAACTGAAATTAATGGACCTACCCCTGATTTATACAAGTGCTACTAAAGGCAGAATTCAATGTCTCTGGGGTCAAAACCAAGAGTCTTGTACACAAACAGTTATGTTAACTTATAGCAGCTCTGCAGCTATGTCAAGGATACTTCTATGTGTAAAGCTGCAACATTTTATCCAGGCTGAGAATTAACTGAGCCCAGAACCAAGTCCTCTTAATGGCATTAGTAAGTTTCCAAAATGGAAATGAAATAAAATGCAGCAACAGTTAGAATCTTCCAAAATAATATATCCTGGTCATTTTAATACTGATATAATATACATTGGTATTCAGACAAATAAACACTACCTGCATGAATGTTAAGCCTTTCTATTATTAAAAGGCACCTTTGTTTCCTTTTACGACTTCAAAATATTAGAAAGTTTCAGGGAAATAAATCAAAGCAAATCTGCAAACAAAAAGATTGCAAGGATTAGACACAACTGGTTATTTTTATATTATGTTTAAAACCTTACTGTCAAGTAAATATTACTTAAACTGATTATAAGTGCAAGTAAATTTTATAGATGTAATGATTTGCCATCCATTTTAGAGACTGGATCTTAGTGTTTTAATATGTTACTCAATTAAGGCGTTGAAACTTTTCTCTTAAAAATAGCCACATAGGCAATATTTTCAAATGGAACAGCTAAAAAAAAAGAAGTTCTTAATGCCTCATTTTCACAAATACATAGATTGTTACTGGTTTTTAAATGTAAATGAGAAGAGTGCTGGAAACAATACAATTCTATATTGCAAACAATATTTTGATATAAAAAGAAATGTAACCAGTGAAAAATGAAACAAGATCTAACAATAACACGAGCACTAGATTTATGAATTCTGGTCTGTGAAGACTGGTTATTTTAGTTATATTATTTGGCAAATTCTAAGTTCTGACTGCAATTTTTTTTTTTTTTTTTTTTTGCAAAACCCATTTTTCACTCATCTGGGTGTGTTTTCTATTGTCTGGATGTTGAGCTGATTTCTCTTGAAACCTTCTGCGGGCATCGGATGGAAAAGCATTATTTATATTTTCCTCTCCTTACTTATTTTACAGAATCACAGAATCACAGAATCATCCAGGTTGGAAAAGACCCTTGGGATCACGAGTCCAACCATTAACCCTACTTGCAAGTTCACCCCTAGACCATATCACGCAACACCACATCCAAGTGATGCTTAAACACATCCAGGGATGGCGACTCAACCACCTCCCTGGGCAGCCTGTTCCCATCCACAACTCTGTCCGTGAAGAACTTCTTCTTGGTGTCTAGTCTAAACCTACCTTGTTTAATCTTGGACCCATTCCCTCTAGTTTTGTCACTAATTACCCGAGAAAAGAGACCAGCGCCAACCTCTTCACAATGTCCTTTTCACCAAGTGCATAGGAATGGAAACCTCTGTAACCTCCAGCCACATGGTGAAGTTCGTTAAAGGGATACAAGAAGTGCAAAACTGATTGGAGTGGGACTGAGGAAAGCTCAGAGCTCATTTTTCGTAGAAAACTGGATCCAAATGTGAGCCCTGCTGTCTGAATAAGAGAGTGCAGGGAACCTGGCACAACTCTCTGCTCGCGCTTTCATAGGTCAATTGAGATGTAGTCAATTCTTCATCTCAGCTCTTAGGAATGAATGTGGCCACTACTGCAGGCATGGTGGAGCATCCTCCTTTACGATCCTTCGGCAGATCAAATTTACTGAGAATAAATCTGGATTAGAACTGAAGTTATGAGTAGGCAGCAAAATCTGCCTAAAAAAAAGCTGGTACAGAAGGCTCTTAGCTATGGAGGATCTCTAATACAGAGGATTGTATAGCAAAATTCAGCCTAGCAGACAGATTTCATCTTCCTGTAGCATCCCTGAATACACCCTCAAGGCTTAGGTTGAGTCAAGTTTATTGAATGCGTTCCTAAATGCAATAGTTTTGTTCAGGGATAATCCCTTTGATTCAAACTTCAGTCTTAGCTACTCTTGTCTGGGGAAGAAAAAAAACCAAAACCAACACAACTAATCAATCAGAACAAAAATATAATCTATACTTAAAATAAATAGGCCAGTGATGTGCTTCATGGCTACTGAATAGCCCTGGGACAAGTCCTAGCTTTACTTACTAAATATCTCGCTCACCTTGGTTACTGGAGGCACAGAGAGCAGCATAGCACATATAGCTTTTAGTAGACTATTTGTCTTCTTCCTTTTGCTATAGTTTGTATAATTTATCATTAGTATTTGCGTAGGAATAGAATCCAACTTGCACTTAATTAAGCTGATCATTGATGGGTTGCCTAAGTAAGAAATTAGCAATGTCATTGACCTTAGCAAGCAATTTGTGTGCTGCTTGCAGCACCATTACATACATGATAAACTAGTAGGACAAATATCTGGCTCATAAAGCAGAGCTGCGGGATTAGTGGAATGTAAAGAATCTTTTTAATTCCAAGACAGAAAGATTAATAACCAGTTCCATCAGGGGAAAGCATGAATTTAATGCAGGGCCCACTATATTTGATATCCCCCTTCTTCTTTGCTTCACACTGTGTCTGGCCCTAATTTTGCATCTTTTCTGTTTTGATTTCTGTTTAATAGAAATTTTATGAATTATTTTGAAAAAAATCATAAAAAGAAGAGAAATAAAATTACACTAGATTTTCATTCTTACTACCTAGACTTCCACCTTGATATTGATAACTAGATTATTTTTTTATAACCAAATGACATTCATAAGTGTATTCTCTTCTTACTTATTTAATTCCCAAGTAAGAATAAATACCTGAGCTAATGCAGAAGAGCTATAGATTTGTCACATAGAGCAGATCTGAAAGCTCCATTTTAGGCAACACTGAGACTTCTCTCCCCATTTGCTGCAGCTTTCCCTTTCTTCCCTTGACAGTTTGCCCTGGCACACGCACAGGCAAATCTGCTTGCAGTTGCTCCACAGCAGTCTCTGGCAGGGTCAAAGATTTAAGCCAAAGCTAAGTATCTTCACCTGTGAAAAACCATATAAACACTCTGAAATAAATTAGCGTGCTCTGGATGGAACTCGTCTAGGAAAAGTGAGAAATAAACTCCCTGCCTTGTGGGAAAAAGGAGTAAGGAGAAGCACAAAGAGAAAGCAACACAGAAGAAGAGAATTAAAGAAAAATGGGAACATTTTAAAAGTGAATCATAGAGCTTTAAAGAGATTGACTTTTCTGGAAGCTGCATGCTTCTGTTTTTCTACATAAAAGCAACAATTCAGACTTCTCCATGCTATCTACATTAGTGTGAGCTGGAGCAGCCACTTCCCAAGGCCACCCTTGCTATACGCTGAACCCATCAGCAGTAGCAATATTGGCTGCGTTAATGCCTTTAGCGCAGTGGATACTCTCAAAGTTTCATTAGAGTATACAAAATAAAAGACAAATGGGAAAACAAAAAGCTTAAACAAAATGGGTATTTATTACCAAGAAGAACAAAAACAAAGGCAAGATGGAATTAATTCTAAAAGGGCCTTTTCCATCAAGAATTCTGCTTAGAATTTTCAGGAACAGTGAAAATGCAGCAGAACCACATACAAGGCAGTTCACAGTCACTACTCCCTTCCTGCTTTCGCTGTCGAGCGCAGTATTCCCTGCACACTTGAACTCCCAAGAGTTACTTTGAATCTCTTTGTTTGGCATTTGTAATTTTTTAAAGTTTCAAATTATTAGAAAGGATGCAGAAAATTAATCTAGAACTCCCCATGCCTAAATTTCTGTACTAAACTATGCAATCTTTTTTACGAAAGACCAAGTTAACCTGTCATGCATGCTGTTCAAATAGTTTCACAAAGAGGAGGAAGAAGAACATAAATCTGACTGACAGGCCAGTGGAGAGTGGTATGAAATTTAAGTTAGAGAGATAAATCCAGACAATCTCTAATTAGCACAGTAGTTATATTATTATCCAGTTAAAGCATTTTAGAATTCAAATTGCATAACATACTTTTTTACGAACTCATTCAAAATGCACATTTTAGAACACAACACAAAAATACATGAGGGAAATGTCATGACCTAGGTTTAAGTGATTTAAATATTTTATATATTTTACTTAACTCGTTGAAAATACAGCAAGGTTTATTAAAAAAAATCTGTCTGCAGAAGTCAGTTGTTATAAAAATAATGCTCATAATAAACTTGTATTTGTAAGAATCAAGCATCTTTTCTGTGTGTCCCTCTCAAAGTCATGTTAACTTACTCATAGTGTACACAATTTTAATTTAAATGGATATGTAGCATTTTCAGGACTATAAAGATTTGTCTGAAGCTGTGGTTTCTTATGTCACTCACTGTTGGCACTAATGAAATGCTTAACACTTAACTTCAAAGTCAGGATTTAAATTGTTTATATGAGACTTTGCATTTATAAAACAATACAAAGTGATACTACTAAATACTACTCAACAGGATGAATAGGATTTTCAACAGCACTCAGGTCTGACAGAAATTCTTTCTTTTTCAATCACTAGAAGTGTTTGAAATGAGAGCAAGATTAGGTCAATACTAAGGTCTTTCAAAATCTCACCTCCTGTATATTACAAGAGAAAATGTACACACCTTGAAGAGGCAGGACACTCTCTATATATTAATTTTCATCTATTAGTAAACAATTGAAGCTTTATTTTATAAGAAAAAAAACCAACTCTGTAGTCTATGAACTAGCTTGTTCTCATAAGCAAGTAGCCTGTGTTTTGCAGTCACGCTTTTTGGCTTAGTTTTCAGTGAAATGAATGGTTAGGTTTTGCTCTAATTACTCAGTTTGATTTCCGACAATGGAAGACACTTAGATGCTATGAAAGCCAAAGTCATATTAAAATAAAGCATGAGTCACACAGGAGCAGGTCATGAGTGAAAGAGAGAAAAAATCCAATATACTGTGCTTGAAAATGCACTCTAGCTTTCAAAATAATTTGGAAGGGGTCAACTGTGAGTAGTGATAAACAGTGTTGGAGAATCAATGAATGCATTATGGCTTATAGAATGGCAGTTTACAATCAAAAGGTAATGGACCTTCTAGGACATAAGTAGAGCTTTGAAAGGTTAAAGGAAATGTTGGGAATCGTGATACATTAATTGCAAATTTACTGATAAAAAATAGTAGGTTGGATATTTAAGAAGATTGCAGTGAAACCGGGGTGGGAAAACTTGTGATTGACAAATTCTAGATCACACATAGAAGTCTTGCAAAAGCACGCTCATTTTCCAGCAAGGTAGAAGAAAAAAAAAAACACACCAAAAACCAAGAACACATAAGAAACCCAAACAAACTAACCTCTCCCAAAAACAACAAAAAGAACCCCACAAAAACCCCCACACACCTTAGTTTAAAACCATTCAAAAGTTCCTTGAGAAAGTAAATGTCTTTGCAGAGATTCATTTCACATCAGCTATCATCTAAATCCCAACTATAGTCAAATTCTTCAATTTTTCTCCCTTTTTTTCTACCATATGAATAGAAAAGGATAACAGCTGATAAAATATCTGATAAACTTCCGGAAACAGAAGACAAACCCCCTTGTAATTCAAGGAAGTACTTTAATTTAATTTCCTGATTTTATGTATGTGGTGAACTATCTTTTATGTTAATGTATTTTCAGCTTTGTGCATAACGCTATAAAAGACACTTTCTGCCATCAAATGGGAGCAAGGTATCCTATAAAGGGTTAATGTTTGTTTGCTCTGAAGTTCTCTGCTTTCCTTTGTTTTTCTCCTCTCTTCTTTTCTTTGTACTTTCAAGTGTTTTTCATATCTCCACTTCATCTAATAAGATTCAAAAATCATCTTCTACAAAAACAACAAGAAATTGGTTTTGTTTTTGTCAGTTGGAATTGCCTTTGCTCTAATATTCTGGGAAATAGTCTCTGGGAAATATGCTATAGCGTGTAATACTGAAGTGTACCATGGTATCATAATTAATACATTGATTCGAATGCATAATCATATAATTGAGGGATATACAAAAAATATTCTTGGTGCTTATTTCATCAGTACTTTTGCCTGTTATGTCAGTTAATTTCTGAAGGCAAAACCACTCCTTCTATGGATTCGTTGCATGGTCATTTTCCCTGCTTTCTCTACATGCTTGGTAAAAGTGGATGCACAGGCTGCAAATTGATCTCTGTGAAATCTGTAAAATTAGGCTGAAATGACTTCATAACTGTTGAAAAAATGAGCACACTGCAGGCAATCTAAACTTTTACTCAAGTTAAATATAAGCCACACATGGACAACAGTGGAACAGCGCTGCTCAGGCTTAAAATATGCTTTTTTCAGATGGCCTCTGGAAAGAAGGGAGGGAAGACAACAGTGCTAAGGGAGAAAGTAAATGCTGTTTGTTCTGTGATGCCCGTGTAATTGAATCTAGCCACACAATTACCTTTACATATTAAGAAATTTGTCTCGTTCTTCAGGTCCTCTGGGAGTTTTGCCCTTCAATTCAACAGGAAAAGAACAGGAAACAGTTAATAGAATTATTTCACTGCAAATGAAATTAAACTTGTGTGTGCAGGATTGACATAGAAGTAAGAAAATAGAGAGAGGTATTATGCAGCATAAACTATGGATATTTCATAATGTTCCCTAGTATTTCAGTTCAGGTTCATAGAATCCTTTGCAAATATTAATTGGTCCCTATGATATGTCTTCAGGGAATTCAGAGGAATTTTCTTTGCTTCCAAAATATTTTTTCAGTAAAGGTGAAGCTGCAGCAATAAGTTTGCGTATTTATTTTATGGTATGCTATGCATTAGAAGTATTACACAAGGAGAAAAGTTACGTGTAGCTTGTAAAAAGATTGTTTTCTGCATGATAAAATTGATGCAATTCAGAAGTCACATGCTGTATTCATCTCATATGGTTTAAGAGTTGTCAGCTTTATGAGGATGTACTAGCAAATGCAGGATAAGTAGTGTCAGAAGGCTGCCAAGAGCAGCAAACTAAAGTGAGAGACTGACTTTGCGTTATCAAAATGCACTAACAATAAAGCAAAATAACTGTATTCACTATTACTTGAATGCTAAAATATTATTTGAGTATTGTTGTTGTGGACATGTCTTCTTAAAAAAACCAAACAAACAAACAAAAAAACCCAACAAGGTCCAGTTGGTTTCGTTTCAGCAGTTGCGTAGAGTAAATGAAAGCAGCTCGCTCTCTCTCTTAGCAATATAGATGATGAAGAAAGTGCATGTGCATGCCAAGTTAGAATTTCTGCAGACGCTGTAGCACAAAATAGAGAAGGTTTAATCCCTAATAGCACAAAGAGTTGCATTGGCTTGAACTCAGCTATGAGAAACAGAGCAGTTACTGTTTTTCTCACACATAGCCATTTCATGCACGGCCAGTAAATTACTTCTGATGCACTCATATTTTGGGAATTTACAAAACCAGGGGGAAGGAAGATGTAGACACATACGTGAAAATAAGATCCACATGTTATTTTAATGTCAATATTTTTCATAATTATTAAGATGTATCTTTAGTACATGCTCTTTTGACTTAGTAAAAAACATAAATAAAACTTTTTCTAGTTCTTCAGCCTACAGATTCTCCAAACATACAGTGATGGATCATAAAGATATGTAGCAAATCACATGTCCATGCTGTATTCTGTCTGCTGGATAAGTGTTGATGTTACCCAAACATTCCTTTCACTTGCAGTTGTTTTTTAGAAAGTATTGAGCAATACAGAAGTGTTGCACTAAGCTGGAGATGAATGAGTTACTTCTAAAGTCACTGAAGCAACTTGAAGTCCAAGTACCTCTGAAGATTTGAGCATCTTAAATGTAAAACCTTCTAAGTCTACTTGGCTACTATAAAAAATAACATTGTCTGAAATAACCTTAAAAGCCTGGGTTCCTTCAGCCAAGAAGAATAAAGACTAGATATTCAGAAAATATTTGTATGGAGGTCCAAAACAGATTAACAGTTTATGTGAATCAGCATCAGTAACGACACTCCTCTAGGTTTGGTTTTGTTACTCCTGCTTAATACTTTGGAAGTTGCCAAGTGAAATTATTTATGTAAATCAGAAGAAGTCATATAAATAGCACTCTGCAAGATAGGACAATGCTGGGAAAAGATGGACTGTGCATCTGAGCTATCCATCCACACTAAATTGTGTCAATCCATGTTGCAAGATCTTGCCTTGTCTTCCAGTGTGTTCCTCACTACTAGATAAAGATAAACAAGCAGAAACACCACAGTGAAGCTTATTATTATAGTATTCTTCCTGGTTCTGAAATTCTCAATTCTGCCTGAGGGAATTTGGTTGTCTTCCAGATTATCCTAAACACTAGACTATGGCTCTTGGACATTCTCCAGTCTTTCATTTGTAGTTATTCTATTGCCGTCTAGCAAAAAGAAGACAAAAAAATAGAAATATTTATTTGAACATAAGGGGAGATCAAGGATACAAGCCATAAAATTTCCTTGATTCAGGCACTAACAATCACTTGAGTAATATTTCTTTCTGTGTCTCAAGTTATACATCAAAACAAAAGGTGGCTGTACAGTCCAAAGTAGAATTCCCTGCCTTGAGTATTAAGATAGCCATTGGCCAGTACAACTGTAGCAAGCATGGACAAAAATCTCCAAATATCAGAAAGGTGACAATATAGGGCTTACACAGTTGCAAGAAGAAGTATGTGAACCTTTTCGAATTTCATGGTGTACCTGCATTAATTTGTCATAAAACGTGATCAAACCATCATCTAAGTTATCTAAGTCAAGAGTATTGACAAACAGAAAGTACCCAAAATAATAACAGAAAATCAATTCTGATGCTCCATGTCTTTATTGAACACACTTGGAAAAAATAAGAGACTTGACCTCAAAAAAGCTAATTGGAGTCATGTTAAGAAAATGAGTTTGGAGGTACGGACTAAAGCTATGGTGACTGATAAAAAACAATTAAAATTTCTGAGTTCGCTCCACATAAGATGTAGACTTATGTGAGCCATGCCTCACCAAAAACAGCTTTCAGAGGATCTACGACCAAAAATTGTTGATTTGCATAAAGCTGGAAAGTGATATAAAGTGATTTCAAAGACCTTAGAAACTCACCGGTCTACAGTCAGGCAAACGATCTACAAATGGAGACACTTTGGGACTGAGGCTACTCTACCAAGAAGTGGGCACCCAGTCAAAATGACCCCAAGAGCACAACGAAGGCTCATCAATGAGGTAAAGAAACAACCTTGAGTGACAGCCAAAGAGTTGAAAGCATCATTGGAACTGGCTAACATGTATGTTCATGTTGTTTCTGCCAAGGGAGGGTCAACCAGTTATTGATTCCAAGGGTTCACTTACTTTTTCCACTAGCATTTTGAATGTTGAATGAGTGTGTTCAGTAAGGACATGGAGTATCAGAACTGGTTTTGTGTTATTATTTTAGGCACATTATATTTGTCAAGAGTCTTGACTTAGGTGACGGTTAGATCACATTTTATAAAAAATTAATGCAGAACATCATGAAATTCCAAAAGGTTCACATACTTTTTTCTTACAACTGTATTTGTTTGAGCTAGTAATGAATATAGCAACTACATATCAGGACAGAACAGTTTCATACACCTGAGACGCGAAATGTGAAACTGCAAGACAAATACTGGAGTCTGAGTCTCCAGTACTTTGCATCTGGTCTGATTTTCTACTACCTTGCCGACCCTTTTATCACTGTAAAATGATTATAAGAACAATTAAAAGATGGAGCTAAAAATAATTAGTATCTTACACACCTGTTCATGACTAAGCAATAGCAATGTAGTGGAGAAGCATATTTATAGTAAATACTTTAGTATGTTCTTTATTACAACAGGGATCATTCCATAATGGCTGTTTGGCTGGCTTCTTTACATACAGATCTGAATGGATACTAAGGTGGGAAAAAAAAAAGTTTGGTCCATATTTGTCCGTATTTTATCTGTGATTTCTACATAAAATCTTTCAAGAAACTACCAATTTTTTACTCGTTGCAGGTTGATAATTAATTAAAATATGAGGAAATTCCAGATAAAGTATGAAGTTATTTGTGACATACATGTGATATGAAATATTTTCCATTTTGGACTTTAATATAAAAAACCTCAAAAAATTCCTAACCAACTTTGAAGTTAATTAAGTAGGATATTGTTGCATGGATTTTGATTAATCATTAGCCAGTCTATTGAAACATGCTTAAGAGATTAACAACTTTTGAAGTCCAGCTTATTTTGAGACCTCCACAGAGATGAGGATTGATTCTTCATCTCTGAAGCTTCTTTTGTCATGAATGTCTTTGAAAAATGGACAGAAATTGCTATTTCCATTTGAAATGCAAAATGATCATTTTATAACATTTAAAGAAACTGTGCGTTTCAAAAGCACCAAGCAGTAGATAATTAGACCTACTGAATTATCTATGAGCATAGCTTCCACCATTTTTATGTGACAATACTCCTGAAATATTGACATGTAAAAGGTGCATGTTGTGCTACACACTGCACAGAGGCAGGAAAGACATAGATTTTGATTTGAAAAGACTGCAGTCTAAACAAAAAACAGGATACCACAAGTGTGTGCAGACTAGGGATCACAGGCAAATTACGAGATGGTGCCAATCACTATATTGTGAGGTGGTCTTAGCTCACCAACTGCCTGACAGGTACCAGGTTTGAAGAAATTGTAGCAGAGAAGCTTCTGAAAACAAGATCATTCATAGAGCATGTTAAAAAAAAAAAAAGAAACAGTATGAATTCCTTTTTTACAGACTCATTCCTTTTTTACAGACTCATTCCTTTTTACCAGACTCATTCCATTTTACCAGACTCATTTACCAAATATTGCAGTTATTTGTATATTTTAGTCAAGTCATGATTCTTATATGCATCTATTGTATATATGTCCTTTTCAAATGGTTTTGACTGTATATATGTGTATGTCACTGGTAACTAGTTTCATTTAATGCATTAACATAGTAAAGAAAAAAGTAACACCTAAAATCTGGAGATTTGTGTCACTTCCATTTTATGAGTTATTGCACTAGTCTGGTTATTTTAGATGGATGTAGATCGGTACTGAAAAGTGGCATGCAATCTCATATCTTATTAGAAAAAAACCCAGTAATTTACAATAATAGAAAAAAAAATCAGGGAGATTAGATTATTTCCTTACACATAGTAAGACAACATGGTAGTATTTCACATTTGCTTACATAAAAGGAAAGGATTTATCATGCATCCAATGTTGTAGAGGTGTCCTGGAATCAGGAAACATGGCCCCAGCTTTCTGATTGACCAAAGACTTTGTAACTTTGAGAACTCACTTGGGACCTTTTAAAAATTCTTCAAGTTTTTTAAAAGGTATTAAGGATCTGGAAATCCAGATAGCCTACAGCATGATTTTGAAAAATATAGTACCTAATACCTATTGAAATTATGAGACTTAGACATTTAGGCTTCTGTCAGTTCCACTAGGAACTTGCCTGGGTCATTAGGTACCTAAGCACCCTTAAAAAATCTGGCCCATTAACTGATTTTGAGAAAGACTTTCTATCTGCAAGCAAGGTAATAGGTAATAGTATTACCTCATAACATTGGTATAAGGAAACATGCATTAAAGATTATAGCATTGCTAGGTACTAAAGCACAGGATGATATATCAATATGTAAGACACACCATTAAGAAATACCATTACATAATATTAACAGCACAGTCATATCTATAAAACTGCATATGGTAGTACCCAGCTTGTACCAGTGCTGACACTGCTGAATTAAAGGTGGTTTAAAAACTGCAACAAAAAGGACTAAATGCATGTAAAATAAGGTTTGAACGGAGGTTGAAAGGAGTTGAAAGAATCCCAAAGACTAAAAAAAAACCCCAAACCCCAAACTTGTTGGCAAGCCCTTATGTTAAATGAGCTGGTCTGCTCTCTGTACTAGATCCCCTGTACTTTTTAGCAGTTTGCAGGCATTCATACACCAGATAAGCATCTAGCTCTAGATATTTTCCTTTTCTCCTTTCTTTCTGACACATTATTTAGAACCAACCAACCTTTTCCTAGCTCTATCAACACCACTAAACCATGTCCCTCAACGCAACATCTATCTGTCACTTAACCACCTCCAGGGATGGGGCCTCAACCATCTCTCTGGGCAGCCTGTTCCAATGCCTGACAACCCTTTCAGTAAAGAAATTCTTCTGAATATTCAACCTGAACCGCCCCTGGTGTAACTTAAGGCCATTTCCCCTTGTCCTGTCACTCACCACTAGGGAGAACAGACCAACCCCTGCCTCGCTACAACCTCCTTTCTGGTATTTGTAGAGATTGATAAGGTCTCCCCTCAGTCTCCTCCAGACTAAACAGCCCCAGATCCTTCAGCTGTTCCTCATAGGACATATGTTCCTTATCTTTCACTACCTTGCTAGCTCACCTCTGTACCCTCTCCAGAACCTCTACTACCTTTGTAGCCCTCCTCTCTATCCTCTTCAGCACCTCGAGGTCTTTCTTAGAGTGAGGGGTCCAAAACTGAGCACAGGATTTTAGGTGTCATCTCACCAGAGCCAAGTACATGGGGGACCGTCACTGCCCTACTCCTTCTGGCAACATTATTCCTGGTACAGGCCAGGATGCTGTTGGCCTTCTTGGCCACCTGGGCACACTGCTGGCTCATGTTCAACTGGCTGTCCATCCACACCCCCAGGTCCCTCTCTGCCTGGCAGCTCTCCAGCCACTCCTCCCCAAGCCTGTAGCACTGCTGGGGGGTGTTGTGGCTGGAGGGGAGGGCC
>NW_009706412.1:0-21595 GCF_000703405.1 Apaloderma vittatum | reverse complement strand
CTTTCCCTGCATCCAGATCAGTGATGAAAATGTTAAACAGGACTGGGCCTAGTACTGAGCCCTGAGGGACACCACTTGTGACTGACCACTAACTGGATTTAACTCCATTGACCACAACTCTTTGGACTCAGCCATCTAACTATTTTTTTACCCAGCAAAGTGTCTGCCCATCCAAGCCAGGAGCAGTCAATTTCTCTAAGAGAATTTGTCTATCAGATATTTTATAAGTAGCAAAGATATTTTGTACTAGAAAGTCAATATCTATATGTGTTTAATTTCAAGATATAGCTTGTCTCTTCTTTTTTTTGTTGTTTTTTAGTTTATCCTGAGTTAGCTATCCTCTTTTCTCATTACCAATGAATAGATGAAAGTAACACCTTGAATGCCTGAAAAATAGTAAAAAATATATTATATTACACCTGTTCATACATGTAGAAATATCCTAAGTATGTACTTAAGTACATGAAGGACAATAGGTTACAGCCTGATAAATATCATGTAACAAAAAAATTCAGCCAAGTCCACCCAAAACACATAGGTCTGGCAGACCAAAAGTCTGTAAGTGACATTGAAAGATGAGTAAATTTAATGCATGGTACTGCTAATGGGTAAAGATTTGCATGGACTTAATATACTGATGAAATAACAATTGTTAATAAATTGTGTGATAAAAGATAATCCAACATGCAATATATAATTGAAATTTAAAAACTCATAAATACTCAGAATCACAACATCACAGACTGTCTAATCAATCTGTTTGGCATCAGCTGCCTCTAGAATTTCTTCCAGGAATATTTTTCTTGTTTTTTCTTCCTAGCAGTTCTACTTCACATTTGTACTACTTCCTAGTCTTTTAGTGGACTTTTGGACCAGGAGTTCCTACAACAGCATCTTTGTGTCTTTGTTGCCTTGTCTGTACTTGAACGAAAATCTGTTATCCCAAAATGGAGAAAACCATGTTGGACATGTGAGTAAAACGATGCAGTTAGAAATGGGTAAGGCAGGGCAGCTGTTATTAATGAAGAAAGTGAATCTTACAAATAACCCTAGTTTCTAAAAAATTACTTTGAAACAGAGAATATGATGAAGAGAAATCACTGAGAAAACTGGACCCAAGTCTTAAATACCACAGAATGTTCTACATCCCACTAATAGTATAAACATATGTGAGAGCTAACATATTGACAGAGACTGAAAAGACAAGAGCAATTAAATTCCTCATATTCAGCATGAAAGCTTTTTAAGCGTACTTCAACATCTACTAACTGAAAAGGAATACTACATTTTAAATGTCTAAGCAGCATTATGAAAATCCTTCACAAAAAAGTTAGCTGTGCCAGAGATTATTAGAAAACTCATATTCTGTGAACGATGCTGTTACTTTACTAACACCTCGAAACAGTGCCAATATTTACTAGCTGACATTGCATGAAGTGCAGCTTTTAAACATGCTGCTCTTGTTCAGCAGTAGCGAGAACTGAGAATTTTATTTTAGAATAAAAATAAACCAAATCACTGGGCAGATTATCTGCTTGGGTGTCACTTTCTCTCCTGCACACCTATTTCTCTTTCTACTAGTTCAGACATAGAACATTTGCGGCTTACCCGGAAAGCCAAGCTATGACTATATGATCATACATTGTAATTTCTATTTTAGCAATGAAAAGAAGAATTTCTGTGTCTTATAATTCTAAATGATTAGTGCTGGATTGACCTGTGTTTCACTACTCATATCTGTGGAGTCTCTTTTGTTTATTTTTAGCTACAGCTATGAACCTGAAGCCCTGTGAAGTCTACAATGGACTCAGTGAACTCTGGATTCATATTTAGCATGATGCAGAAGTATAGTGCTGTTTGTTTCAGTATTTGGCAGTGAAAGGAACTGCATGTAATCCAGAAATAGTGTGGTATATATGGTAATCTTTGTGAGATAGTGTGTTTTAAAGACTTGCCATAGGATCTTTTATTTTACTACTTATTTTTTTCTCTGTTTCCTCCCGGCTGAGTAAATGGTAACTAAAGACTTGCCATAGGATCTTTTATTTTACTACTTATTTTTTTCTCTGTTTCCTCCCCGCTGAGTAAATGGTAACTAAAGTTAATATCCTGATTTCTTTAATGACTCACTTTAGCACACTTACCTCATGTAGAATATGTGAGGCAATTAACAGTTACGTTAAAAGCTATTTAATTTTGTTTCTGTACGCATTTTAGGTCCTTGATAATCTGACATGCATAGGTATAAAGCAACGGACAAAAGACTCTGCTTCAAAGATCATTTTAACTTTTTCTTGGTGCTAATACAGGATGCTTCTGGCAGTTCCCATTGCAAATACTAGTAACACTGGCCACCTGAGATCTATTTCAGATAGTATACTCAAGAACATATAACTTAATAAATGCAATAATTACCTATTTCCCTATTTTCAAAAGTGCAATCAAAGTATCCTTCAGGAAATATATTAATGTTTTCTCTGTCCAAGGTATAATGTCAATATTATATACTGCATGAAAACCAGTTCACTGCCTGAAGAAGGCTGGCCAAGATAAAGCAGAACTGAGGTAGAATGGAAAACTACTTATTCTGCTGTAAACTTCCTTAGAAAGCCTTTTTCCAATTGAAAAAAAAAAATAAAAAAAGTTCAAATAAACCTCCCTCTGCTTTAACTTTGCTGGGTTGAATGATTTTGCATTGAGATCTACAGATGGCTCCCCGAAGCTGCGATTCCCCATTATGGCTCAGCATGTCTGCAGTTCAGACATTGTCAATAATGAAGGCACTTGTAACTGTACATAGTTTAGCTTTCTTTCATTATGTTCCTCTCAGAAAAATCACCTCCCATTCCCTTATCATTCCCATGTCCTTCAAAGTACAAATGATTTCATACAACACAAGCACAATACAGTAACGGGCATGAGTCAGAGAGATCCATGAACATAACAGAGTAAGGACGCCGGCTGCTAGGGAAACTGGCCTTCATCATGACTGCATTTGCTTGTTCTTCTCTAGTGGAGGGGAAAGCACAGGGGCTGTTGCCAAAGGCATTATGAGCCCAAGAAATTCACTATAAATGTTAGGCAAATGCCACCCTGAAACATTTTCTGTGCAGTGAAAGTTTTGTTGGAAGTTTGTATCACTTTTCTAAATAGCTTAGTAAAAATTGATAGGACTTACTAGTGCAGTCTTGCTGATTTTCCCACTATTGTGTAATTTAGATCTTATATTCAGGAAGAGAATAAAAGTAGAAAAAAAATCAGTTATGTTATGCAACAAAACATTAATGGGAGAATATGTATAGAATGGGCAAACTTCATACAGGCTGAAGAAAACATCCTAGGAAAATGAGAAGCATAAAGAGGGTAATGTGAAAATAATGTGATGTTTGTATGCAAATAAGATGCTGACGATCCTCCTTTTCTTACAGTATATTCCACTAATTTGCCACAAGGCAATGTAAAAAGCAATAACAGTGAGCTAGTATAGTAGGAAACCTTTGAATGTTCAAAGGGGACATTCAATCACTCAAGACTCACAATATAACGTGGTGTTAAATTGTTATAACATGGTGGGAAACAGCCTGCTTCACATGGAGGATGCTCTGCTCTACATGGCTGCTCTGTGCTCTGTGGAGGAGCATCCAGCGTTCCCTGCAGGTCCACAGGCACTGTACAGGTGAGCGGCCAGGCTGGTTCACTGTTGGATACACCTACCAGCTGCTGGGAGAAAACAACACGAGGATACCTAAAAGAACAGTATGGCGTTTGCTACTGAAGTAATGTTTGCACGGAGGTAACAACTTTTAACCCAAAGGATGACAAACTGATATTCAGGCTGTCCGTTATTTGTCTCTACAGAGCAACATCTCTGGACTCAGGCCAGAACACGGTGCCCTAAATGCAGAAAGAAGGATCATTTGGCTCCTTTTTCCTTCTTTCTCACTCCCAACAGGAGAAGTCATCCATTGATTATGGAAGCTCAGGATTACACTGAGATAAAAAGAATCCCCAGACCTCCTCTCAGATGAGAACAAAACAACCTACTAAACAAAGAAAAACCTACCACAGGGGTTATAATGGAAACAGTAACAAAAAATTATTTTGGTGAAGTTGTATAAGTAGTTTCAATACACAGGTGTTTGAATTGCAGAAGAAATTGAAAAGTAATATTTTGCAAGAAAAACTAAGATCCAAGACAGTTAACTAGTAACCTACAGCATATTTTTCTGAAAAATGCAGAAACAAGTAGAGGTTGCTTTTTCTTAGTATTTATGCAAATATGGAACTTGTTTTTTTAAACTTGTATCTGAGTCTTTGAAATTTGTGGAATAAGAGGCACTTGGGCAATTCTCCTTTTCTTTCTTTCATTTTTGAAACTGGAACTTTTTTCAGGAACTGACAGAAAAAAAAAAAGAAAAATATGCCATTACAAAGGACTGAATCACATCCAGGACTAAGTGAAAGAGGAAACATACATCCTTACATTTTATTTTTGTTCCAGAATTCAAGAACCTGCTTCCTCTCAGCTGAAATGTGCTCATGGACAGTAGGAAGCAAATTATTTCAGCACTTGTAACTGAGCTAGTTTGTTCGTATTATGATACAAGGGAAGAACAACCGATGTCATCTGCCTGGACTTATGCAAAGCATTTGAAGCTGTCCCACAAAACATCTTTGTCTTTCAGTTGGAGAGACATGGATGGACCACTCAGTGGGTGAGGAGTTGGCTGGCTGGATGTGCTCTAAAAATTAGGGTCAGTGGCTCGACCACAACTGGTCAAGTGGAGACCAGTGATGAATAGTGTTCCTCAGGAATCGGTACTGGAACTGATGCTGTTTAACATCTTTGTTGGGGACATGGAGAGTGGGATTGAGCAAGTTTGCCAATATAACAAGTTGTGTAGTACAGTTGACACACTGGAGGGAAAGGCATGCCATCCAGAGGGACCTAGATAAGTTCGACAGGTGGGCCCGTACAAACCTCATGAAATTCAACAAGGTCAAGTACAAGGTCACGCACCCAGGGTCGGAGCAGTCTCAAGAACAGGTACAGGCTGAGTGATGAATGGATTGAGAGCAGCATTATGGAGACGGACTTGGGGGTGTCGGTTGACTAGATGATCAATATGACCCAGCAATGTGCATTTGCAGCCCAGGAAGCCAATCAAATCCTGGGCTGCATCAGAAGAAGTGTGGCCAGCAGGTCAAGGGAATCAGTTTTCTGTCTCTACTCTACTCTTGGGACACTCCACCTGGAGTACCATGTTCAGCTGTGGGTTCTCCAGTGTAAGAAGGACCTGGATCAGCTGAAGCAAGTCCAGAGGAGGGCCACAAAGACAATACGAGATCTGAAGCCCCTTTCCTATGAAGACAGGCTGAGAGAGTTGGAACTGTTCAGCCTGCAGAAGAGGAGGCTCTGGGGAGACCTTACAGTGGCCTTCCAATACTTAAAAGGGGACCTACAAGAAAGATGGGGAGTGACTGTTTATCACAGAATCATAGAATGGCCTAGGCTGGAAGGGACCGAATATATCATTTTCAGCCAGCCTCCCTGCCCCCTGGGAGGCCACCTGTCGACTAGATCAGGCAAGATCAGGCAACACATGGGGACCAAACAGGAATCGAACCCACGACCTTGACGTTGTTAGCGCCAAGCTCAACTGACTGAGTTAACTGGCCCCCTTACCAGGCAGTGTAGTTATAATCTGAGGGGTAGTGGTTTCAAACTGAAAGAGAGTAGATTTAATTAGGTATTAGGAAGAAGTTCCTCAGTACAAGGGTGGTGAGACACTGGAACAGGTTGCCTAGAGAAGTTGTGGATGCCTCATCCCTGGAATTGGCCAAGGCCAGGTTCGATGAGGTTTTGAGCAACTTGGTCTAGTTGAAGTTGTCCCTGCCCATGGCCGGGGGGTTGGAACAAGAAGATCTTTAAGGGCCCTTCCAACCCAAACCATTCTATGATTCTGTGATTCTATATTGCATGAATTACATGAATGAATACGGAGAAAGTTTCAGAAGCTAACAGAGATAGTCAGCAAGTTCAGAAGGATGAGACACTGAGCAGATGCATGGCAATTTGAAAGACAATACAAAAGGCAATTTAGATGCAGTTGTTCAGTTGTGGGTTTATTTTTTTTTTATATTTCACCACTTTAAATAAGATTATTCACTCCACTAAACAGCGGGGAAATGTTTGGTTTCAGATGCATAACATGATATATTAATGAGCTGAATCACAGATATAACCCATATACAAATTCAAAATGAAAAATAATAAAACTGTGAAAGTGGGTTAACTCTCAGAAAAAGTATCTCTTCTAGATATAAAAGAACTTTTATTCTGGCAATTTTGAAAATATTGCACAGTCTCATTCTCTAACTACACAGCAACAGATTCATAGACCTAGTACTGAAAAATCAGTAAAATGTACACTTAATCATAGAATTGTTTAGGTTGGAGAAGACCATTAAGATCACTGAGTCCAACTATTAACTTAGCAATGCCAGGTCCACCACTAAACCATATCTCTGAGCATCACATCTGCATGTCTTTTAAATACCTCCAGGGATGGTGACTCAAGCACTTCTCTGGGAGCCTCTTCCAGTGCTTGACAACCCTAATCCCCCAGTGTAACTTGGTGCCATTTCCTCTTATCCTATCATTTGTTACTTGGGAGAAGAAATTGACCTCCACCTCACTACAACCTCCTTTCAGGCAGTTGTAGAGAGTGGTAAGGTCTCCTCTCAGCCTCTATTCCCCAGGATAAACAAGCCCGGTTCTCTCAGCTGCTCCTCATAAGACTTATGCTCTAAACTCTTCACCAGCTCTGTTGCCCTTCTTCAGACATGGTCCAGAATCATAATGTCCTTCTTGTAGTGAGGAGCCAAAAACTGAGCACAGGATTTGAGGTGTGGTCTCATCAAAGCCAAGTAGGGCAACCACTGCCCTACTCCTGCTGGCCATACTAGTTCTGATACAGGCCAGGACGCCATTGGTGTTCTTGGCCATCTGGACACACTGCTGGCTCATGTTCAGACAGCTGTGCACCAACACCTCCAGCTCTTTTCTGCCTCGTAGCTTTTCAATCACTTCTCCTCAAGCCTGTAGCGCTGCTGAGGCTTGTTGTGACCGAAGTGAAGGACCCAGCACTTGGCCTTGTTGAACTTACACCACTGGCCTTGGCCCATTGATCCAGCCTGTCCAGATCCCTCTGCAGAGCCTTCCCACCCTCAAGCAGATCAGCACTCCCACACAACTTGGTATCGTCTGCAAACTTACTGCAGATGCACTCAATTACTCATCTGGATCATTGATAAAGACATTAAACAGAACTCATTGAAGCTGATGGCAATCAAGCACTATCTGAGAGTTTATCTGAAGATACTATTTTTATCCTAGTGAAAAATCTAATTCCCTGAAACTTACTTGCCCCTCTTAACAGCATGTTTTAGTGAATCACAGTGATAAAAGTGAAGATACAGTTGGAAATTCGGGAATAAATTCTTCAATACAGCTTGATCTTAAACTATAAATTCTTTGTGCTGTCTGCACTTGATCTGGACCCACTGAGCTTCTGAGAACAGTTGTTAAAATACACACTATTCTTTCTTAATGTGCACATATGAGATGATATTACTTGGTCTTTTTTACTTTGCTATTTAGGTAACTGAAAAAAAACCTTGCATTAATAACTCTTGAAATGGAATATAAATAGGTTTGTATGAATAATTATTCATGATTTCCATCTGTTTAAAGTAATTAAAGCAGGTGAAATTTGACCCACTAACTTCAAGATTTTATTTTTGTTTTACTCTAGGAAAGGATAGCGGCAATTCCCTTGAAGCCAATTCCTTTTACAACTGTAAAGAACTGAAGACTTCAGAGTGTATTTCAAACTACAATGCATATCCTGATTTTTTTTTTGCAATCTAGTAGTAAACTGCAAACTGAAGCACCTGAGATTTTACTAACCCACAGATAATGAAGCTGTTTAACAAGAAATTAATTTACTCTGTTTTTGTCCTGATCATTATCTGCAAGAATGCAGTTATTTGGTTTGGAACTGTGCATGTTGTATTACACTCATATTTATTAATTTTGTATTCAAACAAGAAACTAAGTTAACGAAAAATCTACATACGGGAGACTCCAAAACAGCAGCTAATACAGTGTTTTGCCACGGTAAGTCATAATGGTAACCCGTGCAAAAAAATTTCTGTGCTTCTGAAACATCAGAGGAATGTAGAAATCCTCAGGCTTTGAGATCATAATCAAGACAAACATCTACACTGTAACAACACTGTTTTCTTAAATCAAATTTATATGATTTCTCAAAGGGCTATAAACATAAACTCTGTCTCTATTCAATCCAGACATGCATCAACCCTATGAATACCTAATTTACACATAACATAGCTTTATGTAAAATCCTCTTGGTATTGTGCTTTTTTAAATAGAAAGGACTGAACCTAGATGTATCTTAAGCAAATGTGAGTGAGTATTATTATTAAGGTTTTGTCTTGAACTAAAATAGTGTCAAACAGTACCAACAGCCATAGGATTGTTATCAGTTTGAATTAAGTATGTTGAATTGTTCTGTGCAAGCCTCACAAAAATAAAGTTTTTCCACGAGCCTGTACATAGTTTACAAAATACGCAGTGGAACTATCATAAGCAAAGGTGTCAACAGTGCCGTTCTTTCTTCATGGAGAGTAAAAATATTCTTTTGATTTGTAGAGGGTATTCTGTGGGAGGCAAATAATATTGGAACAAATTATATGTGACAGAGTTTCTTCTAGTTTAACACAGCTGTGTCAACAGGCACAGAGAAAAGATGGACATACTGAACACTAGAGCATCTTTTGAGGCACTATATTTCTGAGGAATCACTTTACTTCCTCTCTCTTTCTTACTTTGTTGAATGCTGATACTTATCATGGGGCAGAGAGGGATGAGCAAACACCAGATTTTGATGGAACGATGCATTGAATCTCAACAAATTATCCTTAAACTAGTCCAATAATTAAGAGTGTTCAAAACCACACCAAATAATATAAGTGTTCTTATTATTAAACCTAACGCTCAGCTATAAACATTTTCTCTAACTGATTATTTGAGGGTTTCAGTGAGACAAAACAGTCTGATTTCACTGATTATGACTTAAAGAAGCGTGTGTAAGAAGAAGAAATGGTTAAATTTGATCGAGTTAATGTTATTTAGTTGCATAGTATTAAAAGTTGTGAATTCTTAACTGAAATGCAAAATGCACAGTCTAAGTCTGGACCTCTAAGAAGGATGACCTTGTAGATTAATTAGATTGAAGTTATTTTTTTCAGGCAGTGACTGTGACGAAGGCTTTGTGAGTTGTTCAGGGCAAGCCAGTTGACCCCTTTGTGTCTCAGTTTCTGAGCTTAAAACCTGTTTCTACAGGAAGTATCTCATTAATGTTTTTAATTATTGTATGATGATATACTGATGTCTTATATTAAGCTTCCCTTCCCTTCCCTTCCCTTCCCTTCCCTTCCCTTCCCTTCCTCCTTCCTTTCTCTTCCCTTCCCTTCCCTTCCCTTCCCTTCCCTTCCCTTCCCTTCCCTTCCCTTCCCATTTTCACTTCTCCTCTATTTTCACATTGAAAAAGTGGACTGAACTAGTATGAGCTTAGCAAAATGTTCTGCTCAACTATATCTGAAATGTTTCTCTTTCATACATTTATTGCAGAAGTGACAGCTGGCTTCATTACTGGCTGAAGTGACCAATTTTGTCCCTTTGATTTTTTTCACATTTCAGACAGATTCAGAGCTTTATAGTTTTCTACATTTTCCCATGTAGTACAGTTGTGTGTATCTATCCCTCATCTTGAATAAGAAATCTTTATTTAAACATTCAAAATCTTGTAACTTTTCCAAAACTTTCTGTGTAGATTTCTCTAGGCTCATACTAGTCTTATTGTGGAGAGCATATTGTATTGTTTATTTAAAATGTTTTCACAAACTCTAAATTAAATTGCAGCTATCTTGATAAGGAGATATTTTCCTTTTGTTTTTGTACAGTGCTAAGGATCTCTTCCTGCACTGCAAGCATCACCAAGCTGCTGTGTAATTTATCTCTGAGCACTGAGTGGTCAACACACCTTCTGAAACAGTCACTTTCCCCCAGCATTTAGAAGCAGTTGCCTTTTAGATTAAGCAGAACTATTCTTTAATAAATCACAGAAATGCCCCTCAGAAGATTAGGAAAGGAAGTAAAGAAGGTTATTCAACATACTCTGCTTAAAGAATTTAGATAGTAGGCTGTAATTATCGAAACTGGAATTTAGCCAGCAGATGAATGCTAATGACAATATTCTGGGAGAAATACCATGCAATCTTTCAGGACCGGACATGCCAGCAACATCTCATCTGAAATATGGCAACTGAAACAACAGCTCAGTGTCTATAGCACTCTCCTTGGAATAGTAGTTCAGTTCAAACTCTAGAAAGAAAAGTGCTTTGAACAGAATCAGCACCATTTCCTGCAACTCCAGAAACATGTTTCTTTAAGTCTCCTATTAAAGTACTAAACAATCTCATTCTACCTCAGAAGTACCACAAAAAGCATTCTGATTCATCCCACAGAATATTAATGACTTTTGTGTAATTGAGAAAGCAACATATACAGGCAGCTCTCTTCTCCAGTGGTTTTGTGGCTTAACCTAGTGAGGTTGGGTGCCTGTAAGTCAGATGTTGTAGAGCTGAGATGCATTCTTACTCTTCCTTCAATAGCTAAACCACAAGACAGGAGGCCCAAGACCGGAGTTCAGAAGTATAACAGTCCTCTGTTCCACGTACTTCATCGTATATGAGGGAATTTGGCTCCACTAGCATTAACAGCAGGTAATGCCTTAAGGGCTGGGATTTCTGTGGGCTGCTAATAGGGAGCTCTCAGGAAAGACGCACACTGGAAATCACTTCACAGGCTTTCACTGTTCCTTCATCTCTGCACCTCTGCAAAACGGTCACTACAAGCCTGACTCTATATTGGGCCTTCATGCTTGAGCCTTCAACAGCTCTCCCAAACACTTTAAGTGGTTGAACTAATCTTTTCCATATTGCATAGTGGCTACAACTCTTCTCCACTATCTTCTAGATCTATAGTTTTGTATTCAAATTTACAAAAGTAGGTATGAGACAGGCTGACTATTACTCCCACTGAATGTCTTTGGTTAAAATTCTCAGGCAGGAAAAGGGAGTTCTAGGTGTAGATCCATTAAGCAGAGTAACTAATCTTTTTAAATTTAGTCACTGTCAACATACAAGAACCTTCTGACAAAGCTCCTCACCAATGGTTATTGAATAAAATAAGTTAACACAGGACAGACGGAAAGATCCTTTTAGGAACTTAAAGCTCATTAAACAGGAAAAAGAGTAGAGCTTAACGATCACTTGCTTGAATGAGAAGTGGGGTTGCAGCAGGATTAGTGATGAGATTGGTTTTCTTCCACTTCTGCATCCCCAGTGGAGTAACGACTATGCATTGAGATTTGCAAGACTGGAAGTGATGGTAAGATCCTTTGGGTAATCAAGTGATGCACCAATGCTGAGGAACTCCGGAATGTCCTCACAAAATGGGTAGGTTTGCACATGTATAAGTAGCTGAGAACATGCCTAGAACATTAGGAAGAGTACGGACAGTAAGATAAAGTGTAACCTATGCCCCACAGAAAACCCTGATGTTCCCATATCTTGAGCACTGCCTGGAGTCCTAATCTCCACATCTCAAGAAGGACAGAGTGATGTTAAAGAAGGTAGAAAAATGGGCAAATAGCTGATCTTGGAACTGCTTTACGAGCAGAAGTTAAAAGCCCAAGACGCTGGAGAAAGTGGCAATTTGGAAAGAAAGTATCAGAGGAGTATATTCTTATGTTTTCCCTCAGGATATTTTCTGGCAGTTTTGTCAATCCTTGCTGTGGAAACCTTGGAGAAACAGATTTCATCCTCACAGCAAACCACTGAGGCCAACAATGCTAGAGGTCTTTCTGTTTCAACGAAGGGCTACTGTGATGTGTGACAGGTGTTCTGCAGGGTCGGATGTGTGTCCTAGCCAGTGCACAGCGATTGTGTGCACATGGAGTACGACCAGTGTGTCTGATTCATCCATCCTGAGCAGTCTCTGCAGAGTAAATACTGCCTAGTTTTTCAGGTGGTTATAGCCTGGATAAACTAGGGAAAATTTTCATGGAGCGGCTGAGGGGGATGATGGAGGAAAAAAGCTCTTCCAGAGAAACATCAAGACCCTAGACTAAAGCTGGCAGATAATGGAGTTTCTGAATTATGGAGTTTCTGAATTACAGAGTTTCTCAATTACAGAGTCCAGATAATTACCTATCTCTCATAGTTCTTATTATTACTCTACTACATTTTGTGGATAAATTCTCTAAATGTATCATCCTCTATTTCCTCCTTACCTCACTGCAGAAGATTTTAGAACAGGTCAACAGTATTAGGGCAGGGAAATGTTAATTTCTGTATTTGTTGTTGGTTGGGATTTTTTTTTGCCATCAAGTTGATTGACAAATGTATAGATTACCAAAAAGGCAACTCAAAAAGATTGAAAATTTAAGACTGAGTTAAACTTTTAAGTATCATTAGCTGCTTTTACAGTTCCACAGAAAATTCTACATCTTTTTTCAAATAATTTTTTTGTCCATAAGTGGATGAATGGAAGAAAACATAGCATTGTTACAGTTTAACATTTCCAACACAAAGTTCATTTTTTCCTTTCAAGAATTTATATATTTAACTCCATTGTGAAAGATTAGGCAGATAAAGAAGCTTTCAGCAGAATCACAATACAGGTAATTACGGGTCTATCAGCATTTCCATTATGAACTCCATTTAGCATTAAGGGCTTAGCATTTTTCCATCATTTCAGAAAATGTCAGACTGAAAGCTGGCATACAGATTAGCAGCCTGGATGCAAATTTGTTTACACAAAATATTTAAATCTGCTCAGCTGTTTTTGATGTAGAGATCAGCCAGAAAATTTAAACTCTCAGGGTTTCTCATGTGTTTCTGCCAACTTTTAGACCAAATCACAGTTTTAAAAAATGTAATTGATTAATAAACTGTTGGATCATTGTCTTCTAAAGTTTTGAAATTATTTACTTTAAAATGCATTTCAGAATTTCTGCTCATCTTGCAACTCTGGTCTTTCTCCTGCCATCTTTATAAATGAACAATGAGTTAGAACAGGATTTGAAAATTATAATAAAACCTGATAGTAATCCTGAAGTCTGAAACATTTATTTTAGGGCTTGCTTGCCTACTATCGTAACAGAGTGAACAGAAATGGACTAAAACCTGTAAGGTTTTTGAGAACATCAATTACTTAGCCCACTAGCTCTAATTCCATTTTAGGGTACTGACCAAAAAGAATTTGATCTAGTTCAAGAGTTGCAGCTTTTCAGTTTCATCAGTTGAGTCCCATGCATGGTATGAACAGTTTTGTAGAGCTGTTACATCCTAAACAAACCCCTCTGTATTGAAAGGAAGTATTTTATTCGTTATAACAATCTGTTCTGTTCTGCTAAAAGTCAATAACAAATCTTCTTTTCCTTTCAGTAGAAACAAGCTCTAAAATAATCTACTGGTAAATATTTCAATAAGGTTTAATTGAATGGATGATCACTCTTGTTCAAAAATACACTTCTCACTTGAGAAGTAAGAAGCTTTGAATGGAAAGACTTACAGCCACCAAGTGACAGGCAATAGAAATACTGTTAGAAACATTAATTGAGCCGTCAATAGAAAAGAGATAAAAAAATTTGTATTAATTCAGAAAGAAAACAGGCAGTGAGATTGTAAAATATGGATATTCAAGTAGATAATTGGCATATTTAAAATCCTGATTAAGAGGTGGGCAACCAGGGAAAAACAACGATACAGCCTCTCAAAAAATGTGTAGTCATCCAAGTGTGCCTGATGAAGAATAGGAACCTAAATCCAAGCAGTCTGGTACGAAAGAGATGGTGCAAATAAACCTAGTGCAAATGAAGCATAGAGAGAGCAGATGAGAAGAAAGGAATTGACCACCTAAATATATCCAAACCAGTTTGCCCAGATGCTCACCTACAGGAAACTGTGTACTGGCTTAATAATGCAAAAAAAATATATATAACTTGCAAAAATGAAGAAAAAGTTCTTCAGAAAACATCTCAGATAGCACTAAAGTACAGCTGTATCTTTAGAAGTATCTGCAAATTCTATAACGATGAATCAATGCTCATTGTATTGTATACTACATTTTTAAATAAATGACCCATTTTCCTTATAGTTAATTCAGTTTTACCCTAAATTCTAGCCGCAATTCATGAGTTCTTAATAATCACAAAGGTTTTGCTGAGCAGATTCTCTCCTTGGCTGATACCCATGGCACGCTTTGACTTTTTAGATGAGACATTTCTCTTAACTCAGCTGTCAATGGATTTTGGAGAGGTGACCAATACAAGAGGCCCCAAAGGGAGTAATTTGGAATGGTAGTCTTCACAAGTTTCATTGAAATGCTGAAAGTCAATCTCAGAACAAGTGAGTAACAGAATACCTACGAATCTATCACTGTTTTACCCTATGTGATTTTTTTCTTTGTTTTCTAATTCGTTTTTATATTAATCAACAATATTCTGTATAATCTAAAGTCCTGACTAGTCTGTTCTGGTTATCTCAGAATGATGATATCAGTAAAGGATACAGTAGTAATATTAGATCTGTAAAATTACCATGTCACATGGACAGTTTCTTTGCATACATTGGACCCTGAAAACCAGAGCAGATACATACTGCATTTCCAAAATACACCAAATGTGGATATTTTAGGCATCTGATTCTATAGTGCTTATTTGTATACAAGTAAGGATTTTATCTTTAAGTAACAGTTAGGTTTTGACCTTTTTTTATCATGAGTTTTGAAGGTTCTTTGTTTGAAATGAAAGGGGTTTATTCTGGTTACCAAAAAATAATCATGTAGACAAGCATAGTAGACTGAAGAATGAAAACAAGTATATCTGAAACTCCTCTCTTCCAATCCTGCCTTTTTGCAGATGATTTAAAATCGAAACACCATCCTGAAAAAGTTAATAAATCTAACCTATGACTGTAAGGCCAGTAGGATATTTGATTTCCTAACATCCTTACATGATTATTACTTTGGGCCACAAAAACATTTTACAAATTACATAGAAACTGAAGAGAACTTTCTGTATTTTACTGCAGCCTTTATGTTTTTGGGACTTCTCCAGTGGTATTTGTGGAGTGGGAAGAGTTTGGGAAGGGAGCCCAGAAGTGCAGAGGAGGCTGGATAAATCAGGAAAAAAATACAGGAGCTAGCTGATGAGCTAGAATGTGAGTGTAGTAAAAATATATAGAGCTTAGAAGAGTGGGGTTTTTTTATGGGTAGCTTAATTTAAAAGTAGCTGAAGTTAGTGTAGAAACTCATACAAATTTCAATGACCTGTAGCGCTAAAAAGATTTAGGAATTTTGGAAGCATATCCTGAAGAAAATTATGGAGATAGGCATGCAGAAGTCAACAAGCCTGTTGAACATATATTAAACATTGATTCTGTTGCTTATTGCTATTTCAGATGAACGGCTTTCAGAAGTTTGCCAGGATGTTTACAAAAATCACTGTATTACACGGTTGATTGGGGCAACTTTCCACTGCTGACAATGAAAATACCCATAAAATATATAATCTCACCTATTTTTCAGGAGAAACCTATAATTCTTGCCTGAGGAGGCACAGGAGGATCTGTTGGCGCTGTATCCTCCATGAAAAACATACAAATGCTATTGCTAGACTACCGTCTATGATCTTTTTCTTTCTACTGAAGGGGGCTGAAAACTAAACTTTCTCAAGAATGCTGAAGTACTTGCGTAGAAAACCAGGCCACTAAAGAAGTATAATAACATTCATGTTCTTACAAGATGTCTATAATTGCTATAAGGAGAATATGGTTGAATTTATGATATGTGAAAGTTCATTAAAGAGAATCTATAAAAACCTCTGAAGAAGTATTCTCCCAAATGTCAGAGGTATTTTATTTTCCCAGGAAGGAGGTGTCAAGATTGAAATAAAGGGTAAAGATATTATCAAAGTCTCTGGAGCTAATAACTCTGTGAATTGCATGAAGGAAAAGAGTGACTTCCTTCAAAAGAACCTGCAGAAGGGAACTGCTATTGGAAAGAAAATTTCTGAATGAAAGTGTTAGATATGCTGAATAGTAATGTGGAAAGGAGTAGGTAATGATGTTCCTGTTTGTTTTTAGGTTGAAGATCACACTAAGAAACTGAGGACTGAGCAGTCAGTTCCCCTCTTTCCGTTGTAAGAGGATATTTTTTTAAGCCAATCAAATGTAATTTTTTTTTTCTCAGTTCTGAGACTCTTTATTGAAGGGTCTAATTGATCAGGAAATCTTTCAGTTTCATAAGAAAGAATTTCATTTTCGCCAAATAATGTGAATGCTGTAAAAATCTTATCCATCTTAGTAACAGTCCTAAGAGGAAAGGATTGTCATTATGTGTATTGCTAAATCATTCACTTCATAAAGTACAATTTGTATCATGTTACTTTAGTACATTAGATAGATGAAAATTTTCTAGTCAGATAAGCACTTTTGTGGGCAATATATTGATGTAAAGATTTTGGAGAAAACCTCATGCCCTTTCGGTTATATGCTACGAATTATGAATTATACGTATTTCTTCTCTTGCGGTCATTAAAACTGCCATGTCATGCAACAAGCATTGCTAAAGTCAGTAGGTGTAGCCATATGATTAAAGTATAAATGTCAGAGAGCATAGATAAATTCAAGGGGAAAAATGCAAGATGAGAGTAATCATGAATTAAGCATAGGTTTTTCTTGATGGGTTACACAGCTACAGATGCCATCAGGAGTCTCCTGCTCGTGTACACACACACACATACACGCTTGCATGCGAGTGCGTGCCTGTCCGTGTTCCCACACACACCTGGAGATGCGTGAATAGAATCTTTTAACACGGAACTGATTGACTTGAATATGTGGCCAAAGGCTTGTTCCTCTTTTCTTCCCTCCAGTTTGGGTTGACCAGGTAGGCTTTCCAAAAATCAAGATCTGAACCCTTGTTTTCCAGTGTATTTTAGTCCTTGTGATTTTGGCTCAGTATATTACACGTTTTCAGACTGAGATGGTGGCAAATACAAAGAAAGCTCTAGCAGAAGATAAATACAGTAAAATTAATGTGGAAATTTCCCTATTTTTTCTGCATTACTTTTGCCAGCTAATTCAGCATTTTCAAATATAACTACATATCTGAAATCTATTTTCTCAGTTCCTTCCAGTTCCTCTGCAACTATTAGCAGCCTTCCACAAATTCAAAAATGTTTTACTGAATAAGAAAAATTTAATAAGCTATGTTGAAACTGAGTGGTAAATTGGCTGTAATTCAACACATGTCCTGACAAAAAACATGAGTACTCTGTGGTTTAAAGGACTACAGCTGATGCTGTGTTAGCTTACTACCATTACATTGAATCTAGTGAACTGATGCCCAAAAGTGCTGACATTATCAATAAAATGTAGAAAGATTATTTTCTGGCTGTATCCAAATATATGATTTATTTTGCTTAAACAGTATTCTAAACAATTTACCTTTGTAATCTTTAGGTTTACAGTATAATGTGAGTTTTCCAAAAAGCACTTCTACTAAAAATTTCTTGTGCATGGTGAAATAAGTGGTTTCTGGTATATTTCTGAGTCAAATGAAATATGGGTAAAGAAAAATGTACATCAAAATTTAGTAAAAAAAGAAGCAAAGGCAAATCTATTCTCAAAGGTCCTATTCTAGACTCTCCTGTTGCTTTCAATGGGCTCAACAGCAGGCAATTTAGAAGCTCATTTTATATCCTGTTTTATAACCTCCATTTACCTTTGGACCAAAGCTGATATAGGGAAGCAAACCCGAGACTTTTAGTGTAGACTTTCAGAAGCTTAGTTTTAATTAGACTAAGTTTTAATTCCCAAATAAAACTGAACAGCAATCAAGAAAGTTAACTAGAGTAGAATGTGATGTTTTCCTTCTGGGTCAGATTAAATAGTAGAGGAAAGGTTTTGTAATTTGAGTAGTTCCGTGTTAACGTTGACATGAGAAGAATATCCATACTCTGCATTTATGCAGCTCATTTTAGCTAAGGACTCCAAACTACACTTGCAGATAGCCACTTACTGGTTCTATAAGAAGATAATGATTGTAGAGGAATCATTTTAACTGCCATTAAAATACAGCCACCTCTGAGATGTGGTATGTCAGCCTCTTTAAAGGATAATACCAGTACTAAAGTAAATCAGAAGAAAGCACTGAAATGCCTTTTTTTCTATATTTGAAAGGTGATTGGAGGTTTTCATTCTACTAAAAAAAAGTTTTATAGAAACTGTATTTGTCAAAAATTGCCTAAATTAGTGGAAATAAATAATTGTGTCAGTTAATTCTTAATGTGCTAGGATGAGCTTTTAGTAATGTTTTCAGTAGCTTGTGTTTTTTCTTTTCATTGAGGTTTCCTCCTAACATTTACTGGCTATGACTACGTCTACTCTTGTTTTCACAGTGAAATCAGTGTTATTATAGTGGAACTTCATTTTGATATGTGGAATACACAACAAAATAAAAGGTAATGGGTATCTTAGAAAGCACATACATTTCAAATTGTTAACTGCACCTTTGTAAGCTACCAAAGCAGTTTGTTGAATTTTTTCATAACAAAATAAAATACATGTATATAACTCATGTATGTACATATTATATACATATGTGTACACATATGTGTATACACAGTTCCATGAGAATGAAATCAAGCTACAATGCATAAAGATATAAAACTAGTAAGATACGTAAGTATGGCAATTAGACAAAAGAGAATTCAAGGTCAGAAGTAGTGATTCATCATCTGTATAATCCAAGTAATTACTCCATCACTTCTGCCTCAAGCCTCCAGATTCCTTTAGTACTATTGCAAATCGTGTTACTGACAGGCCTCAGGAGGTGAGAATTCATCACCTGGTGAATCCTGTGGTTCACTTACTTACTATTATTCATCTATTTCTATGATACAGTGTGAATATGAAACATGATACATGCATTTTGTAGAATCCAAGGGAAAATGGGCAGTCCATTTCTCCATGTGCATGCTGGTTGCATCTCATCTTTGTCTTTGACAATACTGTTCTACAAGAAGACCAGTCGTGGTGGAATCCCTTGTATGCTGTTCCCCAACATTTTGAGGCTCTCTCTTTCTCTGAGTAACACTGTTCCTAAATCTGTGAATTTATCCAACTAACATTTCAGACACTGGGAAGGAGATGATGAATTTCCACCATTTCCTTCCTTGACATTTACAATAGTATTCAGCACTTGTAATGTCAGAATTATGGCGCCATAGTAAATCTTACGTGATCTGTAAGAACAAGGCAGTGCAACCATGAATGCAAATCTGCCCAGGAGAAGTAAACAACTAACTGCAAACATCTACAAAAACCTGGTTTGTCTGTGTATGTGCCACATGTTTATTTTAAAAAAAATATTCCTCATAGTCCAATATCCTTGTCCAATCCATTTCCCAGAAGAAAAGCTGGGTGTTAGGAAGCAGATATTCAACATCTCCTAATACTACGAGGCTTTTTTTTCCCAAGAGGCATATGACATCCTGTACATTACATATCCTGCACCCTCCTATTTAGATCCAAGATAATTGCCAAATACTGTCCTTTGAATTTTTGATGAATGCAAATATTCTCTCATTTTTGTAGAAAAAATGTACAACTTCATTGAAAGAAAAGCATTCCTCTGTGAAGTTTTTTGAAATGCATGTGTTTAAAGCTTGTAAGAATTATGGAATTTTGCAGTAAACCTTAGCATGAAAATTATTAATTTAAAATATAAGTGTTGTAGTCTTGTAATAACTAGTTTCATCATATGCCTCTCTGATTTATTGCTTAAATATTGCTTCTTCAAATATCTTGTGTAGCAATAGCTACCATAAAATTATAGAGGTCTAAGAAAAAGAAAAACAGACCAAATTGTCTGTTCTCTGACTGTTCTTTCCAGGGCAATTGCTTTGGAGTAACTGGTAAACCAATTTCCCGTAAAGACTTTCTTTTAATGTTAACCATTATGTCTAAATACAAGTTGAATGATACTCATAAGCAAGAAGTTGAGTCTGAGATGTCACAACCTCACTGAATTAGAACTGAATTTTTCTCTTAGTGGAGAAAAAACAATTTTTACAGCAGATCATAAAGCTTTTCCCATTACTACCAGTTCAAAATTAATGAATTCTGTAGAATTAACATTATATATAACTATAAGTTATTTTATAGATATTGTCCTCTAACTTAGACTGTTTCTTTCTGTCCCAGCATTGTAACGATGGAATCACTTGACTTTGTTTCAGAGGTGCTGACTAGCTCCTCAGGCTTTTACTGCAGCCAGCTGAAATAGGAAATGCTCTGTATCTCTGAAAGTCAGACAGTGTCCAAGACACTTGATTTTAGAAAAGGAGGGATACAAGGCTACATTATTCCTCATAATCTTTTCTCTGAAAGGGTGCTAGTATCATGCAGCTTGAGCCATCTCCACAGGATATTTCAAAATCTTTTGAAGTTTCTCTAAACAAATCTGTGCTTGTCTTTCTCTTTGCTAGATCCATGTGTATTCAAGCAGTTCCAAATCTTAAATTTTGGGGTCTGAGGTATGTAGCAAATCAACCACATTGAGTATAATAATTTTATTACAAGCTTTCATACTATCCAGTGCTTTCAGCCAAATGCAGTGTGTTAAAGGATGGAGGATGTATACGAAAGCACTGGTACGGAACAGAAGGAAAGTGGAAAGAGAAAGGCAAAGGTCAGCGGAAGGAGAATAGATGAATTAGAAGAGCACAGACCAGTCCATGCCTCCGAAAACACGATGTTCCAAAAGCAGCCTCTAGCTCAGGAAACCCAAAACTGCTGGCAGCTGAAATCCAGGATAGTGTGCTAGTCACTCTGTACTTGCTGTGTTTCTCGCATCTTTCTGTGGACTGATGCTAAGTCACCGTTAGAGATGACAGGCAACAAGCTAGATGGACAACTGACCCTACTTGACTCGCTCCTCAAAACCAAAGAAACAAATCCCATAAACAAGCCAAAAAAAACCCCCCAACAAACAGTTAGGCTAGAAGTTTCTGCTATGCTTATTGCAGAGCAGTTTTGGAAAAGGAGGGATTTGAACACACGTCCACAGAATTCTTTGAGTCTCGTGGGCTGGTGTTTGCAAGTCTAGTTGTCAATAAGGGAGACAGAACCTGTCCCTCTTCAGCCTGTGGGGCTGCCTGGAGCTCCCAACCCTCTCCCAGGAGGAACGGGCTGATTGCAAGGGGCTAGTTCTGCATGTTAAAATAAAAAATATATCAAACAGAAAACAAACCAACGACCCTAGTGTTGTCTCAGACTTACGAACAAAAGACTTGCAGGAGTCGCCGAGTTAAAGGGACCAAAGTAAAAGTATATTAAGGAGGGTTTCCTGGAGGTGCGGCCGCGGAGGCCGGTG
>NW_009706411.1:11336-13888 GCF_000703405.1 Apaloderma vittatum | reverse complement strand
TTTTTTGGAGCGATTTTCTCAGCCGCATCAGAGCGCGAGTCATTTCGGCAAAGGGAAGTCCCTTCCTTTCTTCCGTTCCCTTGGTAACTGCACAAATTTGCTTTTCAAATGATTCATGACCGGGGTGCTGTAGGAGTTCCCTCCTCCAACACAAATCGCTCCCACACAGCCACACATGCCCGATTAATCATTGATTAGCGTCTCTTCCGCAAGGTAGACCCGCGGCCCCGACGGCCACCACGGGGGTCCCCGGATGCTCGCGAGGGACGCCGACAAGATTTTACAAGAAATCCCATCCCCGGACACATATATCTGAAATATCTCCAGGGGACACCGGGAGCTAAGCCGGGCCAGCAACGAAGTCGGAGCTCGGTTCCGCCTGACGGTGACGGGTAAAACCTTCCCCGAGCTCCCAATTGCATCGACGCAACTTTATTCTTGGTCTAATTTTTCTTTTTCCCCACAACTGTCTTAGACTAAACAAGTGAAACCTGGCAGGGTCAGCCAGCTCCACGGCCAGCCTAGAAAGGCAGAGCCACGAAAAGAGCCCAAAAACTCATTTTTTTGGACCTGTGGTGAGCGAGATGGACTAGGCTGAGGTTTTCCCGGTGCCGCGGCTTGGGAAACAAGTTGGGATGGAGTTGGAAGCCAGTGGGTGCTTGGCCACGGGAGCATCTCAGCTGGAAAATAAAATTAATCTGCAAAATATCTCGGTGCCGTTTTGGTACGTTTTATCTGATTTATCCTCTCTCCTCGTTAAGAGGAGCTAATTAACAAACCACCGTTTAAATAAACAGCAGCGAGAGTGTTTGTAACCTCCGCTTTATTGAATTGTGGCAAATTATTAGCCTTTGCATGTTAAATGAAATAGAAGCATCGAGGAGAAAAAAAAAGAAACACAACCCACAACTCAATTCCCATCTGCCTAACGACGATACGGAGATGAAGGCAGAGGGACCGATTCACGGGACGGCTCCTGGCCTGTGAAAATATCCCAAATAATCCCCAAACCAGATGGGGTTTTGGGGATGCTGGATGCTTTAATGCCGCGGCTTCGCTCCTAACTCACCCCTTTGGAACGAGCAAAGCCAAGAGCATCCGTGGGACGGGGCTGAGCGGAAAAACCCACGAGCAGCCCCAGGTTCCTCACAGCCATCGCAATCATCGCACTCATCACAGATCCTTGGCGATATAACGATAATAATCGGAGAGTTCACATTGCACCAAGCCTGCCAGCCCCAGCGCAGCCCCCGGCGCTTTGCTCGGCGTCACCCCTGCCCAAGGGGAAGGGACTGAATTGCTGGGGCTGGGCTGTAGCCTCCAGAGCAGGGAGGAGGAGGAGGATGGCTTGGTGAGGAGCAAGGGCAGGGAATGAGACCCATCGGGGATCTGCTGGTTTTTTCTCCCAGTCCCAAAACGGGTCAAAATAAGCAGGGCCACGCTCGGTCCCCACGAAGGAACCCAGTCCCCACTGACACCAGCCAGGCTGTGGGTCCCCAAGACCCAGCAGAGCCGTCGCACGTCCCCCCACCCCATGTGCTTTCAGCGCGTCCCAGGGGGGAATCGCTCAGTGGTGGCTTTTCTGGGGGGGTTGGGAGCGTAATTACCTGGAAGCATCAGTTACAAGGCAGGCGAGTGTAAGCCCGAGCTCCACCAGCAGCTCCAGGCTTTCAGGGACGTGGTCGTTGGGCTTAACCCCCTCACACACTTAAAATTTTGCTCGTGCAAAGCCGCACGCTTGTGCAAACACACATGCTGGTGCAGAGATTTCATCCGAGGAATCTCTGTTCTCCCCTGCTCACACTCTGAGGGTGTTTTCCCCGTTTTCTTGCAGTTATTGCTCTTGTGTGGTTTGGGCATCGCGGGTGCCATCGCCCTGTACCCTCACCCACTGACCCTCACGTGTTCGAAGAGACTTAAAACACATCGTTTGACCTGTCATTTCTATATGTCGTGGCGCAACTTTTATTTTAAAACAATTAGCCAAAAAAACCCCACCCCTTTACCCGCACGGTATTTGCAGAGGGAGCCTGACGGTAACAGCAATTAAGCCCCATCTGTTTGCAGAAGCATGAATAATAGTGGTTGACACTCAAGTTGGGATACCGCTCCCGGGAAACCTGTTCGGCACAAACCTTCACCGGGTAAACGCGTGCCCCCAGGGCCGGCAGCCGGCAAACACGGCTGTGCCGGGGCTCGTCCTGGTGTTTCGAGGGGACTTGACCTCACCACGTGCCGATGGAGAGCCCGAAGAAGCTTGAAGCGTCAAGAAAACTACACCCGAGCAGCACTCTCCTCCTTATTTCATTTTTCCCTAGGTTGTATTGTGTGGGTTTTTTTTCTTTTATTAATAAAGGCTTCATTAACGAGCACCGACAGAAACTCACACCGGGGAACTGACTATTTCCAAGGAGCCAAGCCATCAATTAAAACAACATTTCTCTGTTCTTTCCCTTTCAAACCCTCCGTTTAATCACCAAAAAGTAGCCTCGAAAAGGGCCCCAGAGAGGAGGAACATCATTGCGATGGATCCCACCGGCATCGCAGAGCCA
>NW_009706411.1:10728-11323 GCF_000703405.1 Apaloderma vittatum | reverse complement strand
GGTGCCTCGGGGACCAGGGGTGCTGGACAGCGACAGGATCAGACGCAAACCAAGAAACCCAAAAAGTTGATTTTTTTTTGGCGTTGCTCCCCATTAGCATCAATTAACCGCTGAAAAGCATTCCCCACCTTGGACTTCTCTCCCGGCTGGCCGGAGCAGCACTGCCAGGATGCTGAAGGTACCTGGACCACAAAAGCATCCCCAGCAGATGTAACGGTGGCCGGCAATTAACCGCTCACTTTTATTAAATCCAAGCCCTTTGGATAATCCGAGCACTTTGGAAAAGCCTGACCACGCAGCGAATAAAAGGTGAAAAGTTTGCCAGAGAGCATCGGTGTCGCGTTGGGCTGGGGCCGGCGACGATCGCTGGGGTGGGGCGCGTGGGCGAGCCCCCGTCCCCCCCGCCACCCTCTCCTCTTCCTCAGCATCGCAAAAAACAAATAAAAATCCCGTTAACTTTTCAGGTTAATAAAGCCCTTGTTTGCTTAAGATAGCACCTGTTTCTATGGTGACACTTGCAACCCAGAGCCTGTTTATCAGCTCCGACAGATCGCAACCGCGAGCGAGGACCGGTGGCGGTGCCCGGGCCTCGGCC
>NW_009706411.1:8111-10678 GCF_000703405.1 Apaloderma vittatum | reverse complement strand
CGCACCTCTGGGGTTCCCCAGCGCGCTCTGCAAACCCACCGCGGCCGTGGGGTTGGGCTGCGCCCCACGGGCACCCACCGACGGGGAGAAAAACCATCGAGCGGGGTGGGAGCTTCGAGCGGTGTCGATGGGTTTGCCCCCTCTGACCCCACCCGTGCCTCAGTTTCCCCACGGGTCTGCCCAGGGAAGGGGTCGGAGGAGCGAGGCGAGGGGTAGGGAGGGACGGTAGGAGGGGTAGGATGGCTCCCGCCTGGCAGAACCGGTTTCCATAACGACTTTCTGTTACAAACATATTTTGATAAAAATAAAGTTAAAGCAAAGCGAGGCTTTGGTGGAGTACAAATTTGCTGCTCTCGCCCTCCCCCTTCCTCCTCCCCGAGGAGGGGGAATAAAGATGGAAAGCTTTCTGTGCGATGGGCAGTATTTTCTCCCTTCTTTTTCTCTTTCCGCCGCTGCAAAACAGAAAGCCACGTTTGCTGGGTTTCTCTGTAAACTGGTTCCGACTCTGCCTGGTTACCTGATGCTCCACAGTATATACAGGATAATGTGATAAATTCATTTCCAATTCACTGCATTATCCTTTGAATATTTTAATGACTCATTGAATGGAGTAGGAAAAAAAAAAAAAGCTATTTCAAATGAACAATTATGCTGCATTAGAGTAAAGGCTGATTATATTTAAACACTGCTTGCACGGATAACGGGACATATCGACCTCCGCCTATAAGAGCTAATTTGGCTCTTATCTCTAAATAATTTTACACTGCAAATTACCATGAAAACCTAAAGGGCTTTAAAAACATTCATCAAAAGATATTATTCCACTTTGTAGCAACATTTTTGTTTAAATCGTTTTGAACGGGAGCGAAAGCATCTCTCGCGCTCGACAACCGCAGAAGCGGCGCCGCGGTGGGATGCTCCGTCCCGAAACCCGCCTGGGCGGGCGGATCGAGAGCCCAAATCCCAACTTGGTGGCCCGCCAAGACGCTGCAGTATTTAGAGCTTCCCGTCCATCCAAACCAGGGGATGGCAAAGCCGGGGTGACGCCGGGGTGACGCCGGGGCGCGGGGGCTTTTGCCCTCGCGGAGAAAGGCACTTGCAAGCCCCTCTCTGCACCAAAGCAACAGCAGGTGCCGTGTAAAGCCTACACGGTTATTTTAGAGCCAGTGTGCAAATAAGCCTGTCAGCTGAAGCTCCTCGGAGCCAAGACTTCCATAGAACCCCCCGAGGATCTGCATTTCAACGAGACGCCATGTGGCTGAGCCCCGGGAACCGGCGCCTTGGCAGAAGGGAGGGTGCTGGGACCCACCCGCCGAAAAGCAGGGACCCTCCTCGGCGCTGGGCGAGGGGCGGTTTTCTCGGCGCCCTGCGAGGGCGATGCTGGGCTGGGTGGCGTCTCGCAGCACATCCGTGAGCGCACGCGAGAGGGATAGGTGGGATATATACAGCATATAATTACAGGTACAGCACATCCAGATACCTATTTTATATATAAATACGACACGTTTTGCGTATAAAATACATATTATTGGATATCTCAAGTTGGAAGGGGCCCATAAGGATCATCAAGTGCAACTCCCTGCTCATGCATGTGTATATACAGATATTTATATATTTATATATTTATCTCATGATGAGAAAGCTTTACGAATAGTTGGGGTTACGGTCAGCCCCATCCGAGGCAGAAACGTGGCACGTGGAGGCGGGAAATCCCTTCTCCTTCCCCAAAATCTCCTTTTTCCCCCTGGCCATGAGCTTTCTAGACTGAATCTCCCGAATGCCAAGGGAGAAAAACCAAACACCTTTCACTTGCACTGGAGAACCGGTTTAAATCCTGCGTTTCCCTTCTTTGCTTAAACGATCTTACACCCAAAAAGAAAAAGAAAACCACAATAATCGGCAATAGCGAACGCCTCAGAAGGATCTGCGTGCAGAAGGGGAAACAAGAGCTTGGGCTTCTTTGCATTTAGTAAATATTAAAATTAATGAGAGACTTCCAGGACCCTGTTGTTCAAAATGCAGAATGAGTTCTGTGAGGGATTAAAAATACAAAAAAAAAAGCCTTGTACACAAATCTCCGCAATTATTCTGAATGCTTTATATTTTTCAGCCAATTATGAAATTCATGGGAAGTATTAATATCCAATTTTAATTTGCTCAATATTCCCATTAACAATAAAAAGTCTAATTAAGGTATCTGTACAAAAAGCCCTTAGCAGTAATTTCAGAGAATAATAGAGGAGAATGACGAGATATTTCTTGTTAAACGCGTGTTGCAAATTAATTGATATCTTAATTAGACTTTAGTACTAAGATTATTAGTTAGATTGATTCAGGGCTGAAACACCGAATCTTTTCAAAGACAAAAGCACGCAGGGAGAAGAACAAACGGATTTACCAAAACCTTTGCAAACCAGGGCTACGCTGGGCCCATTGCAGGGACGAAAACACCAAGAATTCAGCCCAAATCCATTTTCCCCTCGTGTTGGATTCCCAGGCTGGAAACACTTTTCTCACCAAAAAAAAAAAAAAAAGGGAAAAAGGCGGGGGGGAAATTTGGGCATGAC
>NW_009706411.1:6372-8077 GCF_000703405.1 Apaloderma vittatum | reverse complement strand
TTATAACCATAAAAAAAAATAAAGATAAACAGCAGTGAGAGATGTTGGAACCAGTTGTCTCTGCAGAAAAAAATCGGCAGAGGGGAGGTTTCAAAGTGGGGTTGGGTTTTTTTTCAGCCTTTCCTTAGCAGAAAAAAAAAAAAAAGAAGAAAAAAAAGAGAAGAAACAGCAATATTTTTGGACCAGCTCCGCTCTATATAGCCCGAGGAAGCACTCCCCAACCTACACGCCGAGCACCGGCTCCCACTAAACCTCATCCTTTGGGATTTCACCCCATCCTGGTGGGAACCTGACCCCCCCGGGACTTGGGGGGACCCAGCGCGGGGACTCACGGGGATGTCGGTGACCAGCCAGTGCCTCCAGAAGCGGTTCCTGGGGTTGGCTCTGGTGGGAGCGTCGGGGTCCACCAGCACCAGGACGTACTTCTTGCTCTGCAAGAGAGGAGAGGAGAGCGCTGCGGGCATGGCGGGGCCAGGAGCAGCCCCCCAGGACTTTTAGCAGTCCCCCTCCCCAAAATATGCTTTTTTCCCCTGCTTTGACGGTTGTGTTTGTGCAAAAGCAACGTGTGCCAAGGGGTGATTTACTCCTCGAGATCTAAATATTTGCAAAGAAGAGGGAGGATGGGGAGTTTCTACCTTCGAGTAAAAGCTACCAAAGCGATTTTTCTCCCCCGCCAGCCATCCTCTCACCCCCCTACAGGGCAGAGCGATGCATCCCAGCAAAGGGATCAATGCCTGGGAGAGGGACACGGGATATTTTGGGGGTTTAAACCCAGCTCCAAGTCCCGAGGCAGCAGCAAAGGACGGGATGGAGGTTGTAGCCACCGCAACGAGCTCCGCTCCACCCAACAAATTAACCAGAAGATGCTCCGGGGACGCTGCAAGAAGGCAAAGGTGATCGCCACACACCCATGGGGTCGGGCAACCTCTCCTGGGTGGTGGCAACCAGGCAAAAAGACCCATGGACAATGCTGGCTCAGCCTCCCCAGCCCACCCTGGGCACCCAGCACCCAAGGGTGCCACCAAGGTGGATATTTTGGGTGGCCCGAGGATGGGTTTGAAGTGACCTCTGGAGGCTGCGGATAGAAAACCTGCTGATCTGCGGGGATTTGGCAGGACCTCAGGCACCAGATTATCCTGCAAGCACCCGGATTAAGGGATCTATATCCGAATAAAACCTCCAGGTGCACCTGTCAGCTCGCCAGCGGTGCCACGCACCCCTCCGGCGCGCCCGGGGGCCGAGGTTTCAGCAACGGCTGAGGGATTTAGCTGCGCAATTCCCACCAAAATTAGCTTGGAGCTCGGTGGCTAAATCCTCCAGTCGCTTGCGAAACCAGGCAGGGATCGTTGGGGCTGTGACAAACCTTTTATTTTTTTTTTTTGGCTCTATTTCCCAAGACCTGGTCGGGGCAAATCAAAAATGATGTTGCCCCTCTCAAACGCCTTGTAGCCCACCCCTGCGTCGCTCAGCCCCCGCCTTGCAGACTCCACCTCGGCAACAGGAACGGGTTTAACCTCAAAAATGTGGATTTCGACCCGTTTAGCAACCGGCTTGCAAGAGTTGGGGGGAAAACCCCCCAAAAAACTCATGCAACCGCCCTGCCTGGGAGCGCGGCCGGCGAGGCGAGTGGATCCCAGCCTGGCTCAAGGCTTTTGCACCCTGGCAGGAGGTTTTTATGTCAAACGCACAGATGGGTGCATGGAAA
>NW_009706411.1:5738-6326 GCF_000703405.1 Apaloderma vittatum | reverse complement strand
GGGAAGAGGTGCCACCCCCTCCCCGTGGCGCCCACAGCTGCAGCCGGCTGCATCGCCGAGAGCATCCCGAAAAATAAAAAATAAAAAAAAAATTAAAAAATCATCAATATTCCTCGCCGGCGCTGAAATCGGCGTTTAATGGGAAGGAGAAGGAGGAGGAGGAGGGGGAGAAGAAGCAGCCCGACAACCCAAAAAACCCAAGGCTGGAAGTGTGAAGGAATTTGAGCTCTAACTTTGGGGAGGGTGCGGAGCGTTTCTAGATGGTCTCCCTCTTACAAAAAGATGCAAGTGAACAAACAGGGCTGAGATGTTGTAACTTTTTAGGGTAGGGGGTAGAAATTTATTGACAGTGCTAATGCGATTTTAGCAAATTGAGCAAAATAACATGTGGAACTATCTTTTAGTCCTCCTGCATTGTGTGGGTTTTACTTTGTCAGTTGTTTTAAAATGCAACCAGCAATTTCTGGGAATGCTGAGTTTTTTAAAAAAAAAAAGAGGGGGGAGAAAAAAAAAAAAGTGTTAAAAAATAACAGCAAACACGAGAATAGAGTGCAAGCGAAGCTAACAGCAGGCTCGCAATTTGGTGCA
>NW_009706411.1:0-5693 GCF_000703405.1 Apaloderma vittatum | reverse complement strand
CGGGCAGGCCCAGCCCCCCGCGGGGACGGGAGCCGGGGTCAGCGGCCCCAAGCCAGGCTGGGACCGAGGGATTTTTCTCTCCCTCCTTACCTGCGGGCCACCCTAAGGAGACACAATCCCTCACCTTCCACCTAAAGATAGCAAAGCCCTCCGCGACCCCGAGTTAATCTCCCGGCGCTTAGGTGCCGTCTCGCATCCCGCGCCAGCAGCTGGGGCGTCACCGCACCGATCCCTCTAGAAATCAACCCAAAACCAGGGCAAACCCTCTGTCTGGTGTCCCCCAGCGGGGTTGTGTACCCCAAACACAGCGTTTTTTGGCTGGTTCTGCTTGCGAGTAATGGAGCATCCCAAGTGCTGGTGATTTTAAGGTGGTTATTTTTTTTTTTAATGCTGAAATCCTCCCTCGACACAGGCTAACAGCATTAGCTGCTGTCAGGGCTGCAGACAGGAGCCAGCCCGGAGTGACATGGGAGCTGCTCAGCTTTACAAGCATGAACCAGCCCCGGGGATTTTTGGAGAGGAGGAAAGTGGGTTTAGATCAGAAAATTCCTCCATCCTCCGGTGCAGAAGAACAGGCGGCGTTTTGCATCACGGAAGGAAGAAAAAGCCGTTTTGGGTTACCACAGCTGAAAATTTGGGGTCACAAAGAAGCCCCAACACCTTTTTCTGCTCAGCCCAGGGCATGGAGGAGCTGCTGGCGTGGGGGGAACTCAACGGGTCCCACCAGCAGAGCATCCAAGGGTCACCCACCCAAGGGTCACCCACCCAAGGGTCACTCGTCCAAGGGACACCCACTCAAGGGACACCCATCCAAGGGTCACCCACTCAAGGGACACCCATCCAAGGGTCACCCATCCAAGGGACACGCAGCCAAGGGACACCCAGCCATTCCTCTCATCAGGGCACTCTGCAATTAGCATTGAACCACCCTGAGGAGCTGCTGCCTTCCCCCAGGGGTGGGTGATGCTTTAACCCCTCCCCGCAGGCGTCCTGCTCCAATTCTGCACCCTGAGCCCGAGCAGCAGAGCTGGTGGCAGATGACAGCGGTGCTGCGGGTCCTGTTTTCCCTGCTAATTGTTTCTAGAGGGAAGCAACAGCGATATATCCAGTTATTACCGAGGAAAAGCATCAGCTACTCCAATTAGCCACAGGTTTAGGAAACTTGCTCGGAGCAGGCAGGGAGTTTTCGAGAGGCAGGCAGGCAAGGAGAGGGATTTGTGCGCTGAGCACACACACACACGCAGAGCTCAAGAGATCCCGCAGAGCCAGGGCTGCACAGGAATTAAAGACTTATCCAAATGAAAGCAAATAGGGTGTTAAGCGACACACATGTAGAGCGAGCGGTTTCCGTGGAAACCAGCGCACATGGAAGCGGCACACATGCAGCATCCCGGCGTTTTTTTTGGGCCGCGGGGCTCTGCCCGGCTGAGGATGCTGGAGCTTGGCTGGGGATGGAGCCGGAGCGGGTTTGGTTGATTTTAGACAATCTGCCTGGATCCTCCTTGGCTCAACCATCCCTCCGAGCTGCTCCTCATTTGCACCCACCCCGAGCAAGGGCTGTTACCCTGCTCACCCAAAAGCTGCTGGTAGCCCCTCGCTGGGCGAGGAAATAGGTGAGATTTCCAGCTGACCTGTTGCCCCCCGCGTCCTTTACAGCTACTGATGCATTTACCCGGGTGGGAGCTGCTACAGAAACAAACCACAGGCACCGGCAGATTGAGACGGTACCTGAGCCAAAAGGCCCTCAGCCTCCCCGAGAGCTACACCTTGGTGTTGTCATAACCCACATTATCTGACTGCGAAAGATTTCAGGGTGATGGATGGCACGAGACGGTGCAGACCAGTCCCCCCAGTGCAGAAGTGGGACGTGGGGATGCATCCCCAGGACGTGGCACACGGGCCAGGGCAGAGCTTGGTTTCCACAACCACAAACCAGAAAAAAAAATCTAAATATATCCACAGCGACCTTGCTGGCTGGACAGGGAGGTAGGCAAAGGGTCCAGCGTCCCGGGAAGCATCATCCCGGCTCTGCCGGGCAACGGTTCGAGGGCTCCAGCCCCGCCGGCACCGCTCCTCCCGCGAGGTGCAAGAGCTGCGAGCACCAGCTGAGAGCTGCGAGTCAATCTGGGCTTCCTTCTTGGCTTGTCCCCAGTACTAAAAAGTTTCTATAATGGGCGCAGAGTTAGCAATTCTGATGCTTCGCCAAAGAGAAATTCTAGCTCCTTCTTCGTCGGAGGGGCTGGGGGGGGAGGGGAGCGAGGCGGGGGAAAAAAAAATTTGGTTGAAGCCGAGTCCGTTATTGGGGCTTTGGGAAGGAGAAGCAGAGCGCGGCGGGGATTTACCTCCTGATTTTGCAAAAATAGGTCAGCAATCTTCGCCCAGCTCCGCAGGACTTGCCCACGGGGACAAGCGGCAGCATCTGCACACTTGCCCCAGCTCCCCAACAGAAAGGATTTTTCTCCCCTCCTCCCCAGCCCTGCGCTGCCAGAGGGAACTTCATTGACTTCCTCACACTCTGCAACTCTCCCCGTCCCTCCGCTCTCCCCCGGGGTTCGCCGCAGCCAAATATTTATGCAGCCGAATCGTTCTAATAAGAATTGATTAAGCCAGGATCGTTAAAGCTGACTTCAAGCGTGTTCAAGGTCTGCTCCCAGATTAAGGTCTTGGGATGCTCTGTGCAGCGGTTTGCTACGAGAGAAGAGTTTGTTAATAAAACTGCGTGTGACATGCTGAACATAACTTATCCCAAGAAAAGGGATAAATTTTCCAAGGTGCTGCAGGTGCAGGTTTGCAAGAGGTGGCTGCGGAGGAGGCTCTGCCTCTGGGTCGCATTTGGGGAGAGAAGAAAGCAACAGGCTGTGCTTCTTGCTCAGCGACCCTGTGGCTTGGGCTTCCCCTAAAAATTGAGGTGCAGCACCACCATCATCATCACCATCATCATCACCTCCAAGCTGCCTGTCAGGCACCCAACATCAGGAGAACGTTTCAGCCCCATCTACCAGCTGGAAGAAAACGACAAAAAAGGAATTAAAGCCTCGAGACCACCGTTCCCAACCCAATTATTGAGCCCTCGCTGCGTCCCCTTTCCCAGGAGCTATTTATTGCCATCGGGGCCTCGGGGGCGAGCAAAGGATCATCGGGCTGGGGAACTGGGGAGGAATTCGGAGGAAGCGACACATTTCCCGAGCGGTCTGTGAGGAGGAGGAGGAGGAGGAGGAGAAGGCGGCGGCGAGCGGCCACGGTGGCAGAGAGCAGCCTTCCAGCCCAATTACTATCACGCGGGGGGACACATGGATTGGTGACTTTTGACATTTTCTACAAAATATTTTGATGCAAAATGGCACCTCCGTCACAAATTATTTTCCCAATCTTGGCTTGGGTTTGGGTGGGTTGTTTTTTTTTTTTCCCAGTTTTGTTGGTGTGGGTTTTTTGTTTGTTTGTGGGAAAAAAAAAAAAAAAAAAAGGATTGTACAGGGTGACACTTGGAAGTGAGCAAAGGGAAGGGTCGTCGTTTCCCCACCACAAGCAAAGGGGTCACGGAGGCCGTGCTGCTGGGTGGGCAAAGAAAACACCACTGGTGGGGTCAAACGCACCAAAAAACTCCAGGTTTTGCTCTAGGGCATCATTGTGTCCCCACTGATGCACCCGCCTGGCCCTTGGGGACCCTCAAAGGGCTTTTCCCCCCCTCCCTCTCACCCACGCAAGGGAAGGAGCTGCTGCCCCAGCTGGGAGAGCATCGTGTGGCCAAAGCCCTGCCCGGCACGGCAGGGGTTACCGGCACCAGGAACTGCTGAACTCTGTGCTACCAGACACCTCAGAAAAGCTGAAATGACTTTAAATGCCTAAACATTTTAAAACAAACCCTGGAACAATTCAGCTCCGAACTCCTCGCCTGCTTTCTCTCCCTCCTCGCTCTCTCTCTCCCATTTTTGCGGTTTCCAGAGCTGTTTTACGCCTCATTACCTGCACACTGTGAGTGATGTCTGTCGGTCCTAGAGCTGTAAATACCTTAAATCATGCTTCATTAAGAATATCTACGGTGCTATTAAAGAGCTATAATAGACAACGAGTTAACAGATGATTAAATATGAACTCCATTTGTGTCAGTCACCAGCGTGCAGGAAGAGGCTTTAAGTTTTTTAAACTCGCTCTCATTATCTGGGGAAGTGGGGCTGCAGCTGGCGGGGATGGAGGGGGATGGAGGGATGCTTGGAGGGGAATGGAAAGATGCTCAGACGGGGAAAGAGGGATACTCGAATGGGGATGTAGGGATGCTCGGATGGGGATGGAAGGATGCTCAGATGAGGAAGAAGGGATGCTCAGGGATGGAAAGATGCTCGGATGGGGATGTAGGGATGCTTGAATGGGGATGTAGGGATGCTCAGATGGGGATGGAAGGATGCTCGGATGAGGAAGAAGGGATGCTCAAAGATAAAAGGATGCTCAGGGATGGAAGGATACTCGGATGAGGAAGGAGAGATGCTCAAGGATGGAAAGATGCTCAGGGGTGGAAGGATGCTCAGATGGGGATGTAGGGATGCTTGAATGGGGATGTAGGGATGCTCAGATGGGGATGGAAGGATGCTCGGATGAGGAAGAAGGGATGCTCAAAGATGAAAAGATGCTGAGGGGTGGAAGGGTGCTCGGACGGGGATGTAGGGATGCTCAGATGGGAAAAGAGGGATGCTCGGATGGGGATGGAGGGATGCTTGGATGAGGAAGGAGGGATGCCCAAGGATGGAAGGACGCTCAGGAATAGAAGGATGCTCAGAGGAGGATGGAAGGATGCTCGGATGGGGATGGAGGGATGCTCAGGGATGGAAGGATGCTCGGATGAGGAAGGAGGGAATCTCAGATGGAGGAGGGATGCTCAGACAGGGATGGAAGGATACTCACACAGGGATGGAAGAACGCTTGGATGGGGTGCGGGGATGCTCCTGTGTCAGGGACAGGACTGGGAAGATGGGTGGGTACCCGGGAGGAAGGGCTGGGTGGGTGATGATGCAGAAGGGGACTGAGCATTGCCGTGTTCTTGATAAAATAATAGCTCAGCACAAATAAAATTGCCAAGGCACAAATTAAATAATCATTAATATTATTAAAATCCCACGAGCGCACAAAAATACCAGGGAAAATTAAATAATGAGCATTTTCTTGTTTTCTCGATGACATTTTTCGTGATAAAAATAAAGAACACTTTTGCGGGCAGCTGCAGCGAAAGTGGATTATCCCGCTATTACAGCCTTGCCTCCCTGTCGAGGCTCAGGGCCACGGATGATGCCAAACACCCGGCCATGGAAGAGGTTTTGGGGACAGGGACTGGAGGAAATCCAGCTGACCTGACAATTACCTCTCTTTAGCAACGTGGCCATCGTCACTGAGGACATCCCTGTATCTCTGCGGGGAGCCTTTGGGGCTCATTCTGCCCCACGAGGACGTGGGATCAGCTTTAAAAACCACCCAGACCTGGACAAGGCTGGCACGGCCCCGAGTGCCCCCTGGCTCTGCCCCACACCCTGCTCTCAATTTGGGGCGATGCAGGATGATGCTGAGCAGCTGGAACGTGCCCTCTGCAGTCGCCAAACCGCACCTCTTGCCTCCCTTTTCCCCGCTCCAAAAAGGGAAACCACCTTTAGCATCGACCAGGCAGGATAAGTTCAATATTCCTCCGAGCATCCTCCCTATTTATCATT
>NW_009706410.1:71930-89015 GCF_000703405.1 Apaloderma vittatum | reverse complement strand
GCCACCATCCATCCACCTGGTTATGTCCTTAAGATGATCTTCACGTTATGTCCTCTAGGTGATCTTCAGAGGTCCCTTCCAACCCGTAACATTCTATAATTCTGTGATTTAGGGGGCCGGTTAGCTCAGTCAGTTGAGCATAGCGCTAACAACGCTAAGGTCATGGGTTCGATTCCCATTCAGTCCCCATGTGTTGCCTGATCTAGTCGAGAGGTGGCATCCCTGGTGGCAGGGAGGCTGGATTAAAATGATCTCTAAGGTCCCTTCCAGCTTAGGCCATTGTATGATATGATATGATATATGATATGATGTGATATGATATGATTTAGCTCCATCCTATGACTTTTGAATATGTTTCATGGAGCAGTTTATTCTGATAAGGTAAAGACTAGAAAGCAAGCAGCTTGAAGATGTATAATGTGCTATTACAGAGAGCAATGTCTGAGTAGAGGTCTCTCACCAAAGAACGGTGAGTTAAACTCTCTAAGATCTTGGCATGATGTAAGCCTGGCATGCTCAAGTCTTTCTGAATGTTTACAGGGACAAATGATGCTAAGGAAGCAGAGTTTGTTCCAGCCTTTTTTTCCAAGTCAAACGGTATCTGTAATACACTTTTTTCCCCATTAAAGTCTCTTGATGTAGATTTGTTAACTGTTTTAAGCAGTAGTCTGTTTAATTTAATGAGTACTGTTTTGCAAGCCTACCTGGCAGACTATGAAAGCAAACTTCTCAGGAAAAGATCCTTTCTGTGGCAGGAGGCCAGGATGTGTACTGCCAGCACTAGATAAACATAGGTAGGAAATGCATCCTATCATCTCTACAACTTACCAGGTAAAATCTCCTTGAAACTGCAGAACAACTTTGAAAGTTTAGTTTTCTTTTGGTTCATTTTCTTTGTGCGCTCATTATGAATCTGTCACCTTTCTTATCCAGGATTTATTCAGAATTTATCATTTTGTCCTCTCTTCACATAATTCAAGTTGACTGTCTGGTGTAGATAGCCATTATCCCTTCTGTCCATGGAGTGGAATGACTGCAAATGACCAGCAACATCTACAAAATGCCCAACTGTGTTACCACAATGTGGTTGAGGTTCTAAGCCTTTTTTTTTTTTTTTTTTTTGCAAATAGAAAGCTGTGGCTTCTCAGTGCCTGTTTAGTACTTCCAAAATCACATGGTTGGCATTATAAAAAAGATCATATTCTTACACACATTCTTTTTCCATATATATACATATAAAGTGTGTCTTCATGTTTAAAGGTGGTGTTATCTTCTGGTGTACCCATTTCTGGTGAGGATTTGTGTGTGTTGTTTTTCTTCTACCCCTTTTTCCATCTCCCACCCCGCTGAAAATCTAGACTCTCTGTTCCTGTCAAGAGATCCATGGGACCTATTCATTTCAGAGGCCAGGCCAGGCCAGTTTTGCATAACTAAGGAGAAGGCTTGAATTCAGATATCTCACAGGAATGTAAGGCAAAGCCAAAATGAATGGTATTTTTCTTGCACTATGTATGAATATATTAGCACCAAGACTAGTGTGGCAGGAATACAAGTGATTGCAGGAATCTTGTATAGGATATAAAGTGTAAGAAGCTTATTAACAACCTTGATTTGTTGTTGTTTTTCAGGTGGCAGTCCTTCACTGAGGGAACAGTGACCTTATAAAGGTACCTTTATTTGGTGTGCTAGTCATCAGCCTTGTAACCGCTGAAGAAAGAAGCTCTGAAAGCCAGTGACCATGTTACTGTGGTGCTGCAGGTACATTGTCTACATTTTGGACTGTGATGACAAAATTGCTTGAATTATTTGGTTTTCCACTTCCCTGCCCACATGTCCACTTTCCTGCCCACATGTGTAATCTCTACTCTTAGCACTCCTCCTATTGCCTCTAAGGATGCAGCATGTTCCTCTTGTTCTCCTCAGTTCTTTCCTATCACAGTTTGAAGACTTTAACTACACTCACTAAAAACTTCCATCACTGATTGAGCCAGACCAACTTATACATGCTGAAAATTGTGTGCTTTTCCCAAAACACATTACAGTGATGGAAGAACTATTTGCTTTATGATTTCCCATTTCCTTTTGGCTTAACCTCTCTGTCTCACCTTTCATGTTTTATATTTCAGTGAGGCATTTGCTTGCAGAATCTCTATTTCACAGTTTCTGGAAAGTCTCATCTGATTTCACTCAGTAAATCTCTCCACAGGTGAAAGTGCTGTGTCAGAAAAGCAAAAGTTGCACCAGCAGAGATTGTAGGAGTGCATGAGAATTAGTGATAACAGGACTAGTAATTCACACCAGAGAACCAGAGCCTTTTTACCATGGCCCCTATAAGCTGCCTTCGAAGACACAGGCCTCCCCACTTCTACCAATAGGTCAGATCTTTGGGAAACTCCTGCCTGAAGTGACCTGCTCTTGCCTCAGTCAGCCCTAATCTCTACATGAAATACCATATCATGTTCAATCAACTGATTACAGAGCTATAAATTCATACTATTGAAAAGATCATCTCTGTTCAGCTTCTTGATCATTACAGCTCAGAATTTTCAAGCACCTTTTTGCCCTACTTGACAATGATCCTGGCAGCCAAAAGGTCCAGTTCTCTCTAGCTCAGTTCTCCGGTATCTGCAAAGCAAAATTCTAGTGAAAAAAGTTTCTTTAACTTACAGAAGGGAAAGTTTTGCATCTGAAGGTGCATCTGATTTATAAAAAAACCACACAAGTCTCTTCTGATTTCCAAGCTCTGGCCTAGTCCTCAAAGATATTTTTAGAGATCTAATTCAAGTCTTGCAAAGTTTCAGCATGTGATTCAGGAAAAAAAAAAGAACAAAAAAACCCAGCAAACCACCAACTACAAGCCTCACATCATCAATAGAAGTAGTTAGAAGTAGGAAGCAGTAAACTCAGAGGTTTATTTAAGCTTCTCCCCTGAAGATGCAGGCAGCTCACGACTTTGTATTAAGGGTCCAGCTGATCTGGACTAGTGCCTTCTTGCTACAGAAAAGAAGATTAGGTTTTCGTTTGCCTATATTGCTAAAACCACACTCAAAAATTTGCATTTAAAAGGGAGTTCACCCTTTCTTTTCAGAGGTGACATGATCTGGCTTTGAGGCAAAACCAGCACCAAGTTGAACCACGTCAGGAAGTATGTGGCAAGTGACAGTCGCTGGTCCCCGGGCTCAACAGCGCAGCCTGCCAGCCGCAGCCTCAGGCCTCCTTTCTTTGAAGTTCACACCTCCCACCTGTCGTTGAGAGCATGGATCTAAATATGTGGGTTTGCCCTGGCAGAGGCCCTTGAGTGCCAGGCATTTGGCTTAGAGCTCTCATCACTGCAGCCACTGATATAGCGTCGGACTGGTGAGAGCTCGCTTGTGCCAGAGAGCAAGCGAGGAACTGGGATGTGAATAGGAGAGGCCTATGATAACTACTTTTAAGTTTATATAGCCCTTTTCAGCTGAAGAATTTAGAGAGTTTTTTTTCGGCCAGATCAGTGTTTCACAGGGAAAAGTAGTTCAGATACCAGTTTTAGGTCTCTCAGGAGATGCAGAACCCCTTGTGGGATGAAGCCCTAAATCTGTCAGTGGGCAATGCTAGATAAGGAGCTGTCCCGCAGAGCTATTCCCAAACCATCCCCATTCTCACTCCATGGCCCCTTCCTGCGCTTGCTTGTTTCTAGGAATTACTAGCCTGCTGTTGAGAAATGCGGCTTCGCTCTGGTTCCCAGAGGGGCTATGAAAGAAGTGGGGGCATCCGCATCCACACGCGCATTCATCCGGGGAGAGGAGCTTCCCCTCACACCTGCTGTGTGGCACAAAGGGCCCGGAGCCCGGCAGGGGGCACGGCCCCTCACACAGCCTCCCTCCCTCCTTCCCGTCCTCGGCTGAGGCAAACAAGTGAACAAAAGCAGGGACTTTCTGTCCCCTTTGCCTCAATACTGATGTCAGGGCCAAGGAGGGGGCAGCGAGCTCTCCTCTTCCACCTCTCTCCTGCTGTCTGGCCCTACTCAGGGCTGGGCTACGTGGGCAGTCCTCCCTCTGACAAGAAAATTTGCACTGGGACTTCAGATCCGATCACTTGCTGCCACAATCCACGCCCTTAGCCAACTTGCCTTTCACTTTTCTTGGCCCCTGTCACCAATGCTCTTAAGACCCCTTACTTGAAAAATTCCTAAATACTTTTGTAGCACCGTCCTTCAGTGCTGCAGCTTGCTGTCTTAATGGGAGGGCAAACTGCCAGGCAAAACTTGGTCCGCCTATGACATTTCATTTCCCTAAGCACCCTCCACAGCTAGTGAGGAGAGCTAGCCCTTCACGACATCTTTCAGATCTGCTAAATTAGCCCTCTCTACTCTGAATCACCTTCTGAATAGACTCATCATGCTCCACTGACTACCCAGGGAGCCTAAGGACAACCTCCGAGATTAACCTTCCACCTCCCATGCAGCCATGGTGGCTACTTAGCACTGGCAAACTGCATACAAGTTTCTGCATCAAAGATGAAGGCTGAGAGTGTCTTACTAAACTACAGTGCAAAGAACAATAATGGCTGTTAAATTGTTGTTGCCATTGCTACTAATAACAACAGCAAATAAAGTATATTTCTGGGTTTAAGATTAGAGTGTTTTCCATCTGCCTTGGTGGTTTAAATCGATCTGCTCCAGGACCCCATAGTATTAATATTGCAAAGTAAGAAGGTGGCTGCCATTTCCATTGTTTTTTCTTCCTCTAAGAGCTTGTTATTCTGCCTTTATTGTACCACTTTATTGCGATCCTCATGTTAGGATTGCAGAGCACTTACTCTTTTGGGTACACACTACACTGAAAAAAAAATTTACCAGTCTTCTTCTGCCCATGCTGGTAGATAGGGCCATGGCTTATTTTAGGGAGGTTTCCTGATAAGACAGCAAGTAGCAGTGATGATACACAGGCCCAATTCAAATTCAACCACTTAGAAAATAGTCTTTATCACAGGGACTGTATGTTTTGTCTTTGCCACACTCAGTTGTGCAGGTGGTTTGATGGAACCCTGTCATCAAAGGACAGTAGCAAAGAGAACAAATGTTGCATTTCACTCCTAGCTAAAGATAGACAGAGTCCTCATCCTGCCACTCCTTGGGTTTTTTTCCTCTGGGGAGTGTCATATTGAATCAGCAGGACTATCTGCCTATGAGCAGCATGTAAAGCACAGCACTCAGGTAAATTGTTAGAGGACTGAGACACTGTATACTTTAGGATCTTTATCCATTAGAGCATGAGTCCAAGACATTTCTCCAGGATGAAAATAGGCCACTTCACATTCAGAAGATAACCAAAATCAGGTCCTGAATTCAACACAAATCTTTTTTAGCATATCTTGTCAGACAGAAGACAAGGAGAGAAATCTCTGGATTTCCTTGCAGCCAGTTCCATCAACTGCCCAAATAATCCTATTTTGGGGACAGGACTCTTCAGCACCACAGTCTGGGTACTTTTTTGTGTCTATTTTTTTTTGTTGTGTTGGTCTTTAGACAGAATAGAATCAAGGATTCTATTCCCACCTTCCAAAACCACCTCTCCCTCTCAATATTTCTTCCCCAAACTCTCAGTCCCACAGAAGTTTGGAGACTATTTACAATAGGGATAATATTGTCTTGTGTTACAGCTCTTTGGCCACTAGCTCCATATAAATGCTGTGTGGAAAAAGTGGAAGTCAGTCCATTCTTGCAGCTGGAGATATCCTTTGCATGAAGCAATCCCCAGGCAGCCACTTCATCAGACTGAGGCCCAGTGTGCACTCTGGAGTGACATCAAATACACTTGACTCAGGCTGAGTATCTACGTCCCAGGAACATCTGTAGTGCTATGTAATGAATAATAGATGTACAAGAATTAATGTAGAAAAAAGCTAAAGTTTTTCAGGCAGAAAAAAGTATAATTACTTGGGTGCAGAACTCTTTTATTATGAACAATAGGTCTTTGAAAAAAAACCAACCACAATCTAAAGTAATAGACATTTAGCAACTACTAAATAACTATTAGTCAACTGAAAACACTTATCTATTTTTTTTTTTTATTAAAGAAAGCTTCTTTCTTCTCCTCTGGTCTTGAGCAGCTTTATCCAGTGAGCAGGAAAAAAATAATTACTGACCTTTTCAGATCCAAGCTCTGTTCTTTTGCTCTGTGATCCAAAATGTAGGGTAGAAATGAACGGAAGCAGCAAATTAAAAGGATTACAGTGTAACTACGAAAGCAGAGACTGAATAAATACAGAAAAAAAAAATTCTTTGCTAATAGAGACAACAGATTCAACAGTGATTGTGTAACAACAAAGCCTTCTATAACTCAGGTTACAGAATCACAGAATCACAGAATGTTAGGGGTTGGAAGGGACCTCTGAAGATCATCCAGTCCAACCTTCATCCCAGCATACCTAACCACTACACCATAGCCTCAAGTGCTAGATCTACTTTTTTTTTAACCTGGAAAGGATGGAGATATTTTTTTTGTAAGACACTCTGTGTGTGTGTGTGTGCGTGTGTGTGTATGTATGTGTCTTTAATATCAAATCTCATTTGACCACAAGTCAAGTGTAATGGTCTTTCTTAAGACCAGTAAACAGTGAAGATTATATAACAGACTTGCATTTTACTATAAGATTATAGGTTCTTTTCTTCCGTTTGGATTTCTCTAGAGACGATTTGTGACAATGGACAAAGAGTTGTATTATTACTTTGTGGGAATGCTTCATCTTGAATGTGAACAGTTGATTGTGCAGATTCCCTGTTCTCAGTGAAAATTAGGTGTTGGTCTGTCATCCACACGGCAAGGGATGAAGTGAGTGTGTCTGTGTGTGCAGGTGTGACTCATGCATTTGAGTATTAATTACAGTTCTACCCTTTGCAAGGTCAGAAGGATGAGGAAGTACAAACAGGTTCTTAACTTCATTTGTAGTAGTGCATAGGTTAAGCTCTGGGGTCTTACAGTTCTCAAAGTGGCCTTCACACTGCTAGTGGTTACTTTTGCATGGACATCTCATCCCACTCACCACTGGTGGACCTCCATGCCTCCACAGACCCATTTAATTAACCACCAGCCCCAAATGTTCAGAGCACAGAGTGGTAGCAGAACTTGGGTCTCTTTTTGCACAAGGCCTTCTCCATTCATCCACTCCATATATAACAAAAAGAAGCTATATAACGATAGAGATGGCCTTCTAAGACTCTACTCTGTGAAGGCAACTCATCAGAAAAGAGCTGATCTAAAAACACTTTGCCAGGCCTGCTTACATCTTAGTCAGAATTTGCAGACAGAGGTGGGAAGGACAGGAGAAATCAGAGACCTGTGTGTCCTGTATGATGGAGCTTTGGAAAGCTAAGTATGACTTGAGGCAATTCTCAAGCAGCTCAGGCTTACTGATGAGATCAGATATCTCCCATGGAAGATCAAGAGTATGTTAAAACTCTCATTACGCAGTAACTTAAAAATGTAACTAACTGCCAAGTAGCGTATTAAAAAAGAAATAATTTTTTTTCTTTTGTAATTAAACAATAGTAAGTACTTGGTCTCCTTTCCAAGGATAAGATTTAGGTTGCTGAGTCCATTGGTTGTTTGAAGAATGCACTGTCAATTTTCATCTTATAATACTTCACTTTCTTCCAAACAATTTATAAGCCTGTATAAATCTCCTAGTCTTGTAAATGGTGTGAAGAATCTCCCTCTTTCGGCAGTGAGTGATGGAATGGCTTGTACAAAGTAATTAATTTTTCTAGCATTTTAACTAATAATTGGACACAGAAACAAAACCAGGAAAAGTATCTGGAAAAGAAGGTAGAATTAGGAAAAAATATAATGAAAGAACAAAAAGAAAGGAGATGAAATTAACATACAATGAGCATTACCTGAATTTCTGCATAATTCTATTGAGTTTATTAATGTAATTTAACTTCCTTGCTCTACTCTTGAGGCTTAATCATCTCTCTCTCTCTCTCTCTCTCTCTCTCTCTCTCTCTCTCTCACACCCACTCACCTCTCCCACACCCCCCCTTTTTTTTTTCTCTCTCTCTCTCTCTCTGATTAACTGTTAAACTAAAACAGCTGAGCATGACAGGGCTGGGAATAAGGTGTTCCCACTGCTTAGCTGATAGAGTGATTTAAAAAAAGTCAAACTTCTCATCTGTAACCCATCATTGATTCATTATTATATAGGTTGAAGTAACCGTATACTGAAACAAGCTACTTTACAGAACCGCTAAGTCTCAGGAATTTGTAGCAGATGGACTTCAGTAAGCACCAATCAAAGAGCTGTTTTCTAGCAGATTTCTTTTTAATGGACTAAAACTTTTTCTGAATTTACAAAGAAAACTGTTCCTGTGACAAGCAACACCTATATCTGATGGGAAATTAGTACAATTTAAAAAAAAAGACCAGTAAGAATTCTTGGAATTAGTTTAAGAAATTTCACAAGTCACCTACAGTTTCCATAATAAAATGAAAACACCACACTTCTGTGTATTAGTTTATTTAATTATTTATCGCCACTAAGAGCAAGTAAATTATGTTGATACAACTGGTAAACATATACATTCGCTAGAGCCTCCCACAATCCCACAGAGCTAAGGGAAACATTAAGGGATGTTACAGGATTAAAGGTGTCGTTCTACAATATGGATATATGGCTTTCATACAAGTTTTAAAAAACTGAAAAGGTAACACACTGCTAGCTTACAAAATCAATATACAAACTGGAAAAACAAAAGGAAAAGGAACAGAAAAAAAGAGAGTAATCCATGAGAAGATATCATATAGTACTGGTTTAATAGATATATACAGAATTAGAAATCCATTGAACACGATATTCAGGCTTTAATTTGTTATTTTGACTTTTATTCCTTCTTTTTGTTTAACACCCAAACTATAAGTATTAAGATGATTTGTGGTTTACTTTTTTCCCCCCATATTCCCCCCCCCCCATTTTTCTTACTTTCTATTGGCAGAGAAAAAGCCTTTTTCTGCCTGGGTTTCTACGTTCACACCTAACTGAAGCAGTTCTTTCCCTCCAAAGCTTTGAACAAAGCCCTTCCATGTACTTGGTGTGACAGAAGAGAACATCGCTTGGACACAGCCATCCTTAAACTGATATGCTGATGAGTGGGAAAACATGTAGCTCTTTATCCTAGATACTGCTTTTCTATCCTTGTGTAAATGACAATACAGGACAAAAAGCTCTTTCACTCGTACCTTAGCTCAAAAACATGGCAGCACAAGTAGCGAGACACATTTTGAGTTACAGATGCACTTTTTTATAGTTTTCTTCCCTGTTTATGGACATATATATGCAGTATGTCTATTCAGAGAGCTGCTGTGTCTGATGCTGACACCCTCATTAGGTGGTTTCTAGCTGCAAGCTGCAGCTCTGCTTTAGGTCCCCTCAGCAACCACAACGCACTTCTGATTATTAGAGCTATTTCCTTCAGCTGTAAGAATCAAGATGAACTATGTAATTATAATGTGGGAAGTTTAATGAATGACCTAATGAGAAAAGTTAAATAATGTCTCATTGCCAGGTAGATTAAGGTGAGGGAATTCAAATAGTGTAATTAATTGAATGAAATTGGCTATCCGTAAGACAGCCCTGCAGAGACTATCCATTTTCCTAGCTTTACATCACAGAATTTAGGGCTAAAGCTTTCATATAGTCTTTAACTCTGAATGACCTTCTGAACAGAAATACTTCAGAGCCTCTGTTTTATCTCATCTGTAGTTTCATACATTGAACATATGCTTTCTGGGATTTGTTTGTTACTGTGCTTATTTAAGAAAGGAATAAGAACTGTGGGTACAAGGTTTTTTCATAGGCAACTCACTCAAAGCCAAGCAATTTAAAAGCAAGGAGATACCTACTGAGATTTTAGCCATCTGGGACCCCAAGACACTTTACATTTAATGTCAAACTGCAAAAAGAGCAAAAAGAATGACAGCCCCACCAATGAGATAATGATAGTTGAATAGAGTTGAATTTCCATGTTTTCCTTGAAATAGCTCATTTCTGAGGTCGGGTCAGAGTGCTGCTGTTTTTGAAGAGTAGGAGAAAGGGAGCATTAGGAAAAATACTAGACTTCAGCCTCATTTACTTTTGGTCCAAAAGCACATGAAGTTTTATGCTGCTGTGAACAAGACTACCTAGACCTTCTCCAAATGCAAACACCCCTGGGGTGGAATAGGCTCTCTCTGTGCTCCACTTTGCTCTGGCAAGTATTTCTGAAGCATTATGTTCTTTCCCTGCATTTGATGGTTAATGAGGACACAGTGGGAAAGGATGCAGCTTTGTGCCACTGTTTTATCTAGAGAAGGGGTTTTTTGTTGCTTGAGGGCAGACACTCCTTCATCATTGTGTTTAATTTTTCATCAAACTTCTGCTCCCTAGGAAGCCTTTCCCAGGTTGAGCTATGACAAAATTTTACCAGCAAGCCACCCTCACAATGGATCCAGGGAATCTCTCACACAGTCTCACATATTTTGTTTTTCATTGTCATCCCACCCCCTGATTAACAAATTGTTACTATGTCTTTTTATCTTAGAAGGACAGAATCAGAGTTACCTGATTGTAGGGTCTTTCTGGGTCTGTTTTGCAACAACCCAGCAAGCAATGAAGAACACAGTCTCAAGCATGAGGAAGAATCAACAATATCCACAGAATTCTGGCTGAGAGGTAGAGTGCCTTAGCAGAATTGACAGAGACCTGCAAATATTATCAAAACTAGGAGTGAGTGGGGGAAGGCAGACAACAGGTATATTCTGTTCCTGCAAAGGAGAGACACTGTCAGAAGTTCAGAGAAGATGCTGTCCTAGAGAGTTGAAAAATAACGAATATAAGATATCTACCCCATTGACATAAAGCTTCCCTTTCCTATAAGAATTTGGGAGATGTGAAAGCCTACTGTCTCATCCTCACCAATATTTTGCTTTAGAAAAGTGGCAGGTTTACATTGTTAATGTTGTTGCAGTTCCTAGGCCGAGGGAAAGTCAGGTTGGCTTTTGTCCCACCCTCGTCATTGACATGAAATTCAGATAAAGTTCACCATCTGTTAAGGAATTTCATTAAACAAATGGAAATGCTACACAATGTTTATCTTCAGATACTCCCTGCTAGCAGCATGGTTAGTTTCAGGGGGTTTATAGGCTTGTTTCCATAAACAGTGTCCATAAGTATTCACTTCCCCTTAGTTCATCCTAATGCTCCATTGTTTTACTTGAACTGTTCATTGCCACATGTTAAATGGTGAAGGATATCTACCCAAAGTTAAAGAAGTATATTAAGTTTTCTCTTGTCAACATCAGCATAACTTGCACTCCTAAACCAGAAAAGACAGACATACTCTTGCCTTCTATTGACACTGCCTCCTGTTGAACACATTCCCTTGAGGTTGGAGCGGGACTTCAGTTCTCTATAACATTCCACATTTGATTGGTTTTCATTAAGGCTCAATTCAAGAAAAGCATAAAAACAAATGTGCCAGACAGTAATCCTGCCTTCCCTACTCAAGGAAAGTTTGTATAAAATGCTCCTGTCTTCATATCTGTCTCTTCTTGATAAAGTCTCCAGCACTCTCTGTTGATATATTTTATAGTTAATATTCATCTGTTTCTTCAATTTTTCTCCTTTGAAAAACACTGCAGTCCAGAATGTCATTACAGAATTAGGAGATGAGAATCAGTAAGTTAAAACCTAGTATCTACCTGCATATACAACAAATAGTTTCCCTTCTGTAGCCTTGCCCTATAGTTCTGCTGCACCTAACAGTCTGTTAAATATGCCATGCTGGCAAGCAACGATTCTCTTTCAACATGGGCACTTCTGTTAGGAGACATCTTAAAGTCAGAAAATGCCCAAGTCCTCAAATATTGTTTTAATCAAAATTTAGATAGGCCTAATTGCTTAGAAGCGTGGCTCAGCCTACTTAGAGGAAGGGAAAGGAGTTATATCCAAATTGCCCTAAGTTTAAACTTGCTAGAATCCAGAGTCTGGATGCAGATTCATGCTTAGCCGATGTTCAGCAAGTCACTCCCTCCCTCTTCTAAGTGATTTGAGTGCTCAGAAAAAGGCTGTCTTTTGGGGGATTTCCATCATCTCCCCATACCATATTATAGCTGTAGTAAATGAATATGGAAACCACTTCTCAATCAGGACATTCATGAAACAAGCTTCAGCTGGTTAAGTTAGCTAAACAACCCATCTATGCTAGGTCATTTTCTGTTGTAATGGGATAGCACCAAGAAGTCGAAACACATATTCCATTTGAAGTAGCTGCCCCCACAGCACTGTCAGACAAGCTTGCCCTCCCAAAGGAAGAAGGGTAGAAGATTAGAAAGCAAATAAGAAGAAATTTCAGAATGATTCAAGCCGAAACTGAGCAAGATAATGAGGGAAGAGGTTTTGTTGAGATGCTTGCCACTTAATTTCTTGATAATGTCACTAGTGAAGCAAGTGCTCCTGTTAGGTACCAGGCACCTCCTTTCAGAGCTGACCTGACCTGTTCGGTTCAACTTGCCTCTGTGCTCTGCTATGAATTACTTTTATCATCTCCTTCATAGCCAGAGTTTCCACATAATGTTTTGCTGGTTTCTTGGAAATTTCCTTCATTTTTATAAACTATGACAGATACAACTCCAATTACTGTCAACAATAAGATGCCAATATAGATGTGGCTGAGTAGTATAGAAGTGTTCTCTTATTTCACACCCTTTCCTACCAGGACTGCTGTGCTTTCTTCTGGTCCTGACACAGTGTTTTTGTTAGTTTCTTTGTTTTCTGTAAACTTTTTCCATGGAGGCCCTGTACTACCATGGGAACTTGACTGGCCTCCTTCAAAAACTATTAGGAATGCTTCTTTAACAAGCCACATGAGCAGTTAATCATAAGGGCCATAAGGTGTCAGAGGAAACACAGGGGAATTTTATTTTCTTACTCATAGAAGTGAAAATCAGAAGTCACATCTAAGGTTTGCTAAAGGATAGTCAAACTGTTGGTCTCAGCATCATTCCGAATTCCTGCCAGCTCCCTATGAAACATGAACTAGATTAACCAGTATAAGACAATGGTGCAACAGTGTTTGCACTCAAAGCTGAACCACTTCAAGTGAACTGATGCAGCATTTAGACAGACAAACCTTTGGTGAGTGAAAAAGTTTCTTTCTCCCTTTGCTTTCAATCAGACCTACCAATCAATTAGTTTAAGTCTGAGGCACAAGCACAGGTAGACCCGATTAGACCATGAACCAACCAAATAGCACCCAGAACCACCCAAATATGAGCCTTTACGATTTTGGATTTGGTCATTGCACATCCACCACATGTCAGGGACATTTTTAGCTATACCACTGGCTCGGGTATGCCTAACAGCGTAGTCAAAATGGCAAGGACATCAACAGAGACTGCAAAACACACCCAAGGAGTCTGGGAATTAATTGTGTGGCTAGTCTACCTTGAGCTACGTGCAGCCTTTGCTAGCTGGCTTCAAAACGGTTCGGGAATGTCTACAGAAGGACTTGTCTCACTGTGAGTTCAGATTAGCTATACCCTCCATGTGAGAAAAAAGAGGGCAAGCTCTGCAATTGTTATAATTTTTTTTTTTTTTTTGCATAGAAAAAGGGAGTGTTGTTAGTCTGGAAAAAGACTTTCTGCTTGTCTACAAGCTAATCCCAAGAGAGCAATGTGATTTACTCAGATGAACTCATCCCGCTGCAGCCTCACTGAAGTCAGTGGATACCACTAGCAGTACAAGGGAGACAAATGCTCTTGACCATCAGGCAAGCCTGCAGCCTACACAAATGGCAAAGCTTTTTTCCTGCCATTGAATTTTAAGATTTAGAATTTAAACTCAATGATTTTTAAATTAATTTGGGCACTGAAATCCCTTATGTTTCCTCTAAAAAGTCCGGTCTGCTTGTTTATTAAACAACCCTTTACCTTGACCAGCCTTCTGTTAGATCTTTTTTTTTTACTTTGTGGCTTTTCTCAGAACTTTTTATCATTTAAAACAGTAAAATTGAAGAAAATAAAAACAAGATTTTTTTAATATTTCTGCTTTACTAACAGAGAAACAAAAATTAATTTAATTTATATTGATTTCAAGTCCCACAATTTGTCCCTTTTTGGTCAAAAATATCAACTATTTTGGGCAGTTTTGAAACAGGTATCTTCTGTTACTTCCCACCAGACGTACTGTTTTTCAACCAGCTATAATCAAAATCAACAGGGAGATTCCCACTGATACAAAACGGAGTTGAGTTGGGCAGAATCTCAATAATTTCAACTAGAATTTTTTGAAAATTATATTCTCCCTTCTGGCAAAATAAACAAATGAAAGAAAGCGTTTTTCAGCTTTTAAGTATAAGAAAGGGAACTACCATCCACCAGCACTGATACGCTAAAAAATGGAAAGTTTTGCTATCATTTCAAAAATCAGTGCTAGAAAATCGTGAATTAGGACTCTTCTGTGTCCAACTGTTGAAAGATTTTAGAATTTTTACTGTCAACATCTGAAATATGGCCAAGGATAGGAGTGCTACTGGTTTTTACCTGGAGATGGTGGCATTCTGGAATTAACAGTCACCATACATCCAGAAAAATTCTATGCCTGTAAATACTCAACAAAATGCCCCCATCCTTTCCTTAAACAAATTATTTCATACAGTTATCCAGATGTAAGAAGAACTTAAGAAAAAAGTCTGTGTTTTTTTCAGATATAAGGTCCCAATCTTATATATAATTGCATCCAGCCAGACTCCTATGCTCAAACAGGGCACCACTGGCTTCAGCGGAGCTCCACACAGGTTCAGATTCTGCTTGCATGGAGTAACTACAGATTGAGACCTATAGCAAGACTTGAGAAAAAATAATTTTTAAACCTCTACACCGTTCAATATACAATGGACGTAATTTTCTAAATGAGTTTGGAGTCCTTTATTACAGGCCTCTAAAAATTGTTGTTAAGGTTATACATTAAAAATACTAAAGTAATTTTAAAAAGGATTTTTTTTTCTGTGTTTGTTTGTTTCCTTCTATGGTACCATTAAGCTATAAATAATTTTAGGATAAAACGCCTAGGTATAAATGAAACTGTTAACTGATCGTGTTTGCTGATGTCCCTTTCTCACATTGCCGAAGTTGGCCCCATTAATCCAGCATCTTCTCTTGTTTCTTGCCTTCCTTTTTCTTCTTCTTGGATTCTGTCAAGATAACAATAACCGTAAAAAATTACAGTCTAGCAGCCACTGCAATAAGTTACATACAACCCCCCTGGAAGTTCCCCTTGTTTCCTCCATGCATGTAAGAGCTAATTACGTTTCCTCATTCTGAACAAGGAAAGAGAAATGAGAAGGAAAAGAAGAGGGAGCGGTTGAGGTACTAGAGAAGATAGAAAGGGGCCTGTGCATGTCCAGTTCAGAACCCTGCCTATCTGAGCAGCTGACCCTGTTTGGCATGCAAAACATTGTCTCAGGAACTTACTTCAAAAATAAGAAAACAGCAGGCAGCTCCTGGAGAAACCGGGTCATGGCTCAGTGGAGAGCTGGAAGAAAGCTTTGCACACACTACCCACACACATACCCCTCCCTTGCTTCCTCTCTGTTTCATTGTCAGTTTTTGGCTTTCTCTGAATATGAGAGCAATTCCAGAGCATGGTGAGAAAGCTCATTTGTTTCTTCACCTTCTCCACTGCCAACCCTTCCCCCTTTGTCTGGGACAAACACCTACAGACACTTGAGAGGCAACCAGAGTTTGGCCTGGAGTCATTAGAGCATGATCTGTCTGGCCAGCTGGTACCTATAGGATAGGGAGGGGACCTGGAAGCATCTGCTTCTCTGATTAGTTTGGGGTAAAAAAGGGAATGATGTGAAGGGACAAGTGAAAGTTTATACATTCTGCTGTCATCTGCAGTAACTGTAACTGTGCTATAGGATATTGTGGTCTTTTACGGGTAGAGGAAATTCACAGAAGGGCCTAAAAAAAGAATAGGAATTAAGGGCATTAGGTACTCTTGTATCACATGTCACCCTGTAATGGGGGAAATAATAGCTTGCACTGAGAATGTGAATAAATCCTTGTGGATACCACTGCAAAACTCAGCACAACAGGTACTACAGAGAAATGGAAACTGACTTTCTGAGAAACATCTTTCCTGGAACCAAGACAGCAAGAAAGTAGACCCATGTTTGCCTTAATCCTGATTTCACTTCCCTCTATTGAATCCTGCTTTTTGTTTTCTCTGTCTTAGAAAACACTCCCCCCAAAAAAACACCAAACAAAAAAACCTGAAAACCAACCAACCAACCAACATCTCAGGTTAATAAGAAATATCACTGTGAATGAGAGGACAAGCACTTGGCCCTTAAGGTGTTGCTGTTCTTTGTGAACATAATTCTTTTTCCTCTCACCTATTTGCATAACATACAGTCAAGCAATCATCAGCTCTGGTAAAACCAGCTTATTTGTATTAAAGCCAAGATAACTACACTGACATCTTTCAGCTATGATTAGGGCCAGAGTACCTTCAGCAGAAGGCAGACTTATGTTAACACATTTCTCTGATGGTTGTTTTTCTCTGTTGCTAGTGTTTCAGCACAACATTCTTCCTTTTTTTTTTTCAAAAGGAAAAAAGTTGTTTCCAATAATCCTGTAGTCAAAGCAAAATAAAATACTTATTTCATGTTTAGTAACATATTCTGCCCCAAAACCTTGTTACCTTAAAAACTTTGCTTAATACTTAAAGGGATAATAATTTAAAATAAGAAGTCATTTGTTTTCATTTGAAGATGTGAAAATGAACTATTATTTTCTTTACCCTGACTTTGTATGTGTGTCTGTGTTTGTGGATGCGTGTATGCATGCCCGCAGTCTGGAGCCATTCACGGAATCTGGCATTATTTTACAACCTGTCACTCCAAATCACTGTTTTTGATCAAATTAATATCTAACTTGCTTTCAGCTAAAGTTTTTTCCCCTCTATTAATTTTCTGTCACCCCTCCTATTCTTTTTTACTCATGCCTTCACCTCCTTTAATTTTTCTTCTGTACTACCAACCCTCCTGGATTCTGTATTGATTGCACT
>NW_009706410.1:49054-71899 GCF_000703405.1 Apaloderma vittatum | reverse complement strand
CCCCCTCTTTCTTCCCCTCCAACACTGCCTCCTCTGAAAGAAACAGCAGCATTTTATCAATCAGACCACCACTTGAATCTGTAAAATCTATTTAGGCTCAGCACAAGCAGAAAGGCACTCTGCAGACTGCAGCTAAATCTACTAAAAACAAAGGAGATAAAAGAGTCTGGGCAGACCACTAATAAGACTCTACTGAGGAGTATGAGCAGTTCATGTAAGGGGCAAAGTCACCACCAGCGGAAGGCTTTGGTCTGCAGTCTTGTGATTATATCAGGTACCCATCCTCACTTGACTTGAGACAACCCACTTTTTATTCATTTGCACTTAGCTCATGAGGGTCTATATGTGCTCCTGATAGCACAAGCTCAGTTCCTACCTGTTGTCTACCTTGTGATAATCTGCGTATCACCCAAACTGCCAAACCTGTCCACCTAGAAAGATAAGTGATTATTCACTCGGCAAAGTAAAACCCTCGTGTGTCGGATGCAATTCCTCTCATATTAAAGGTACTCACACCACCACAGCTTAGTCTTTCAGACAGATAAGCCGTACTGATGCAAAGCACATTTGCTCCGTGAAATGACGTGCACCCTCAGAGTTGTGGCGATATAAATAAATAATGGTACTTGAGTTCCTGGAAATCCAATACTGTCACTCTTTGTTTTTCAATTGCTTTCCTACAATACATCTTGGGGGAAAAAAAAACCCCAAAATATAAATAAATAAATAAATAAATAAATAAATAAATAAATAAATAAATAAATAAATAAATAAAGGGGAAAAAAAGAAAAAAAAGAAAAGATAACTGCTCAAATATTTCCCAGCAAAACAGTGCCTTTTGCAAGCACTTTGGATCAGCAGCAGCCTCCTTCATCACACCTGCCTGACTAATACAAGAGTTGCAACGGCAGAGCTGCAGATCTGTGCATCAGCTGTGCATTGGCTACAGGGAATGTGCTTGCTGCACACAAGTGCTACAACTAATATTGATAGCTACTATGACAAAAGGACTTGATCAGATGAAATTCAGGCTCAGGGCAGCCCCCACAGAATTTTAATCTCAATCTACTCACTGCGCCAATGTGCTTTAAAACTAGTGGTCCAATCTCTTCAGCGTTAAGCAAGACACCAGCTCTAAGGATCTTATGAGTTACCTGTAGTAGAGGTCAGGATCCAGAGAGGAAAGAGCAAAGCAAAAATGATGATAGCCCTGGATTTCAGAAGAGCAGATTTCAACTAGTTCTGGGACTTGCTGAACCAGGCTAAACACCTAACTGTGACAAAATTATCCTAACGGGCCACATCTGACTTATGGAACATCTCAACACAAACTGGAACATCTCAATATAAAACTTTACAAAATGTACATAAATGCATTTGATATTTACAGTTAAACACATTAAAGACATTTAATGCCTTATCAAAGGTATTTCTCCTACAGATACCCATAGCAAGGTCAGCACTGAGGTGGGAGTGAGTGCTGTCGCTCGCTGTCTCTCAACATGGGAGGCGAGCAGGCTGTGCAGTCGGGGGTAACACACGAGGGCAGATGTTTGCCTCCTGCTCCAAGCGCACCATGTGTTATTGCCCCATCCAAGCTGTCCTTCCACCTCCAGCGTGGCTCAGCACACAGCCACACTGAGGAAAGCAGTAGCAGCAGTTATGTCTTCTCTCTGGCTTCTTTCACATATTTACCAGCCCTGTCCATCCTTGCAGCAAAACAAAAGTACCGGAAGAGTGAGCTGCGTATGCTCCAGAACACTGAGGATGGCAAAACAGTTCTCAACTTTCATGTCTGTTTTACAGTATACACTTTCCTGTTTCTCTCTTACCCCACAGTGAGAGTCTGCCTAAAGCTGTTCTTGCTCAGATGGAGGCCAGGATCCTGGACCAGGACACAGGCAGAGAGCCAATTCGGAATGCCTGGCAGTACCTGCAGTGTACAGCAACCCAGTACTGCAACCCACTGCTCCCTGCTGGAACACAGAGGACTTTGAGTAAGATAAAAATCACCTATGTAGCACTGTACAAACAGCCCTGCAAGAGCAAACTGTGCAGCACACACACTGTATTATCTAATCATTCATCACCTGAATAATCCTATGAATAGTTGTATGCCTAAGAAGTATTTGCAGGCTTAAAAGCTGTGTGGTCACAGATTAGCACTGGACCCACTTCTGTGAGTCTGTGATGACTGGTTAAAAAAATTCCAGTGAGGATCTTGCCGAGTAAACAAGTTAATTTGATAAGCAGAACTTTCTCTATGCTATTTGGAATGGCAGCAGCCCTCTTTAAACAGTCATCTTTCTTCTGGAGCCTCATTCTTACTATGTGAGCAGCAAAGGAAAGTAATTATGTCAAACAGGAGCCACACACCACTCTTAATCTATAAGGCACAAAAGGGAGGTAATTACATTTTAATGGAAGCCAAGCTTTGTAAACCAAGACTTTCAGGTATTTATTTTCATCTGTTGAAAAGAATGTAAAAATTCACTCATGGCACTGCTGAACTCCTGTATATAAAAATGAAGCAGTCTCCCCAAAAGCAATATAAATCATTTGAAATAGGAAAAACTGTGCTGATGGAAGGTTAGAATGACGAATTTCAACAGCAGGTGTTCAGGACACTTTTATTCCAGGAACTTGCATTCAGTCCCATTTTGTACAGAGGAAGGCAGTCTGCCTTCTGTCTAAAGGGCTCCCTCCATCTCATTAGGGCAAATTTTCAAAAGCATCTAGCTGGAACAGTGGTGCAGGGCAATGGTGTAAGCGGGTGCAGGGAACTTCTGAATTTTGAGGATGAAATGCCAACTCATGTGGAAGGAAGAAGTCTTGATTTTGACCAAGTCAAGGATTTCATCCCTTGGTGAAAAAATTCTCACCCTAAAGAGGTTCACCATGGCCTCCAGGAACGGAAACTGTATTACCTTGTGATTTCTGTGGTTCTAGAAATAAATCCCTTGATTTCTAAAATACCCTTTAAACATTATATCTCTTCTACTTCTAGAGAAAGAGAGCCTTTCATGGCCCCTTAATTCCTTTTTTCTCCTATTTTCCTGCATTATAAACAGTATTTACATATTCTGAATAGTTTAAGAAGGAAAAACTATACTATGATAACAATTTTGTTCCAAGATTAAGTCTTCTGAAAAGCCTGTTTAAGCAACACAGTTCTACTATATGGAAAAAAAAAACAACAAAAACAAACAAAGAGCAATACCTCATGAGCTAAACAGCAGTGAAAGGCAAGTCTCCAATGAATCAATGTCCTTGATGTGACTTTTACTTCATTAATATATTACAATTGATTATATCCTCTATACTTTGTGCTGTTTAATGACCTTCTCTAGTTGTCTGTAAGTGTTTCTCAATCCCTCCACTCTTCCAGTCCCTCCTCTCCAGCAGGTTTTGTTCTACTTCTCACTTTGTTAAATTTCCATTTCGGATAGACTTGTATGTGTTCCCAGTTGAACACAAGATGGACTCAATTCAAACCTAAAGGGTGGAGCTGCACCATATAAGCCAGGAAGTCAAACTGCAATGTCTGTTGTGAATGGGGAACAGCTAGATTTATGCCTGTTCAAACAGTAACGTATCTGACAAAGAAAAGGACCAAGGGGGCACTCATGGAAAAAGTTTCATTCATCTTCTTTCTCAATGGACTTGCAAAAAGAGTAAATGTGGAGAAAAATTTATCCAATTTGTTCTAAAACCAACTGCAAAGCTCTGAATCTTAGACAGTCAAAAGCCATTGCTTGAACCTGACATACAGATGTAAGATGTTAAAAACATTCCCTTTAACATCCTTACTTAAAGTAGGCAAGAATTACAGGAAGCTTTTTTTTTAAGAGGTCATTTTTTGAAAACAAAGATTTTCAGCAGAAAGGTTTAATTTTGGTGATTTACTTCATTCAAATATTTGGGAGAAAAAGTTTAAAATTCTCTAGGCACACAAAAGACCATAAAGACATATGCATTTTCTGATTTCGCTGGATGATCTAATTGTCCAAAGACAAAGACCAGGAAAGTTTCATCTCTTTTTCTTTACATCTAAGCCACATGTATCAAAGATGTTCAAAGAATCATAGAATAGAGTTGTTCAGGTTGGAAAAGACCTTTAGGATCATCGAGTCCAACGAACATTAGAGTCTTGAGAGTAAGTATTTAGAAGACTGTGACGGATAAACTCTTCCAGCAAAGTCTGTTTTGCAGCTGGAGACTGCTGAAGGTGTCTAGCTAACCGGAAAGTGATTCACAGAAGTAGCTCGCTTTGCTCTTCTGTTTGCTTCTTCTTCTCATTTGCCTCTGGTATATTTGCAGTGCTGCTTCTGTAGGATAAGGGCTTTCTTATTGTTCTATGTCATGTTCAGTGCTCAGCACAAGAGGGACCCATTCCCAGCTGCCTCTTCAGGCCTCTGTCTATGTACACAAGATCCCTCTGAATGTCAGCAAGACAGGTGCAGGCACAGACAGACACATTCAGAGTTTACTCTGTGCATTCACATGCCAGCAGGAGACTCAGAAGACAAAAACTATTAACAATCCATTTGGAGTTGGGCATATACCTATACAGCAAAAAGATCACACACTGAGGCAGTTTATACACCAAACTGAGATCTATATCATATATAAATATATTTATTAAACATAAATAATTATTTACCAGAAAGTTGCTTGTGATATGCCATGAATAGAGACCCTATTTTATAGAGTTAGCTTTTGAAAAGCAGGCACAGCACCAGGCTGTGCTTTCTGCATCTGCCTCAGATGGGATCTACCCTCAGGGCAAGGGACACAGGCTTGGCTTTGATCATTGCTCCACACTCTGAAAAACTGCCTGCAAAACTTTCGCAGTAAGCACAGATCTAAGAAAAGATAGAGAGATGGTGACGTGGAAAATGAGATGGAGGGATAAAGAGAGGGGAGAAAGAAAGCTTGAAAGGAAAGGAAGTGAAGTAGTAGTAGTAAAGGAAAGGAAAGAACAGCAAGGAAGAAATAGGGTTTTCTCTCCGTTTCACTGCTGGGAACAGTAATGAGTGCAAACATTTGCTGATGGCATATCTTTTATCACAGCAAATCCCACAGCTTCAGGCATTTTCACGGTCAAGGGCACTGACTAGTGCCAAAGAGGCTGGACCACTCTTGCAAGCCAGGAAAGTGAGACAATAAGCATGTAACAGAATTGGCACATACAAGGCTATTTAAACTTTCACCCACAAGGGTCTGTATTAAGCCTTAAAAGAAACTCCTGCAGGCACAAGAGGGTTAAAAAAGAATATTTGCCACATTCATTTTTCTACCTTTTGGAGCAGCATAGAAAATTTAATCTGAAATACAAAGCAGAGGGTGAGAATACATGGAGGTCTAGGCTTCCCATGAAACTTCCTAACGTTTTCTTTTCAAAATAACATGTAAAAAAATAAAAATTTCTCTCTCCTCTTCTCCTACAAGCATTTCCTCTTTCCTGGAATCAGGGTTGTGTCAATCAGATTGATATTATAGTATGATCTGACAATCCATTCAAATTACTTATCCAAGCAGTATAATTTTTCACATGTACAAATATAGTCTCAAGGGAGACTACACTGTAAAGCCTCCTAGAAACACAAGGAAATGGAAGCAGAAAAAATACCATTAAAATACATCCAAACTTTTTTAGTTCTGCACTGCACTGGCAGCTTGCTAGCAGCTTGAATCTGGCCCACACTGTAACCACCACTGTATTTTACTTTTCTTATACGGCTTACTGTTGTTCCCACTTAAACTGAGAAGAATTGCATTTCCTCATGTTATGGCAGCAAGGAGTCAAATCACAGAGACATGTCTCAGAGCCTAAAGTTTCCAGTAAGTTTTACTTCATCTTGAAATAACAAACCTTGTCTTCAGACTAGTTCAGGAAAACACAATCAAGCATTTAGTACCCAGTTTCACCCTTCTGGACCACTGTTTCTTCTCTTGGTTTTCACATTTCTCAGCTCCATAAGGCATAAATTATTCATGGCAAAAGTGCCTCTCACAATGTTTATGCAGTGCTTAGTACAATGGCACTCTTTTTCAGCTGGGGCCTCTGGGCACTCATGCAATACAAATAATCATGATGATAGCAACAATAATAACAGCCAGCTCTGCTGTTCCCACCGGGCATCCACTGCCAGTGCCTGCCCCGCAAAGCTCAGATCACTGTATTTCACTGCAGGCTCCGGGTCAGTGCCAGAGGCAGTCTTCAATAAACCTGCGTCATACTTTAGAGCATGAGAAAAAACTTCCAGTTTTGCCTTTCAGATTTTTGTTTAACTATCACAGCTGTTTCCTAATATGAGAAAATCCCTCATTTTTGTATCTAATTAGTTTGAGCAGATCCTATTATTCTGCCTCCTGTAATACTAATTATTACGCTAGCTGCATGCTTGCACGACTAACGAGTTACATTAAAGATGGGGAATTCTGAAACCTACAGAGGGAAATACAGCACAAGTGTGATGCCAAAACAGGAGACACCAGCATCTTTCGAACTAAAGAAAATCACAGACCTAACAAGTCATTTCTTCACCCCCTCTGATCCCTCCAGCTGCTCTTTAGGAAACATTTTGTTGCTGTGCAAAGGCAAAGTTGAGGAAGGGCACCTTGGAAAACCTGATTTCCCAATATACAAAATGGAATGGGCCACAGGTGGTCCTTCTCATCAGTGCAGCACAAAGTTTGTCTGAGCAATGAACAGCTGCTTATCAGGTGAGCAATTCAGTCATATATGGCTGTGAGCTCCTTGAAACAGCCAGTGGTCAAGTTACCCTGCCAAAGCCCAGTCACTCTGTCCTGGCAGTGCACTGTGAGTAAGATGTCCTCTCTGCAGGTAGAAATCAAGGCTGCCACTGTTGTGCTCAAAACCCACATGTTGCTTCCTGCTCCTGGCACCAAAGTAAGGACAGGGATATACCTGCTCATTAACAGAAGCCCAGCTCTGTGTTTTGACATTCAGCTCCCTAAGAAGCCACAAGGTAGGTCAGTGTCAAACTGTCTCAGATTCACTGAGATTACTAACATCAGAACGAAAGACCCTAATTAAAGACTGCAGTTCAGACACTCTTCTTGAAGTAAATCAACACATTCTGATAATTGTAACTGCACACTAGGATGAAAGGGAGCAGCAGCTAATAGTCAGAGCATGGAGTCAAGAGTCAGTAACTCCTAGCTGAGTGCCTGGACCTGCCACTGATACTGTCTCAACCTGGAAAATCATTTAGCCTTTCCAATTTTCAAGTACTACTTTTCTTGAAGTTGTACTCTCAGCTCCAAGGAGTGATAGGAGGATTAGCCAATTACTACATGCAAAGATTGATAGATAAAAGAAACAATGTAGTGGAGATTATTTATATTGCACCAAACTCTAAAGTAAAGCTCTTAAAATTATAAGAAATTATTAAAAATACACAAAGCATAGTCTTTCCTTCACTGCAGCAGCACACACACCATGCCAAAATGCAGGGAACTGCACTGACACTTTGCTGGACCCTCAGATGCTACACCTGATCGCTACCACTCAAAAGAGATTACAGTCATTAACAACTCATGTAGGTGTTGTCTTCATTGGAGAAACGTTTCCAAATATTGCATGTTGGAAGATTTGATCTTTGGATGCTACCCTAATGATTAAACACAACAGTGGCGTAAGCAGGTTTGCCAACCTTAGTTGGAACAGTTTTCCCATGTGGCAAGGACTGAGCTGAGTGAGAATATACTGTAAATTAATAAAAAGTTGGGAGGAGAGATTTATTAAAAAGAACTAATAAAGCCAAGTGAAAAATTTATCAGAAAGAACCATATTTCAAAAAATGAAGGGTACACTGAAGAAAGAGCAGAGTGCTTATTCTATTTAATTTTATCTTAATCAGATGAATAAATAGATGAAAGTACAATAGTTAGGAAGAGAGAGAGAGGACAGACGAGAGTGATGGAAAGAGAGAAAAAAGAAGTAAGGCCTACCAGGCAACCCAGCTCAATAAAAATAAATTCCTCCTTTCTCAGCGTTTAAAACAAAATGTTTCCTGAATCCTGACAATACCCCATTCTTTTACTTTCTGGCTGGCTGGAACTCAAACAACCATCAATCAAGTTTGGGTGGCCGTGAAGTAGGCCAGATGGAGCATGTCGGAAGCGTTTTTTTGCTCTCCAGTGCAAGTTGGCCATTAGAACAGCCACTCGACAGAAGTGCCTGAGTCTTTCACATCTGTCAAGACAGTTTAGGGAGACCTTGAACATCCCCGGCCTCGCTGACACTGATTAGAATATGCAATTGTGTTTGCTAGAGGAGAGGTGGCTGAATCCGCCGGGATTTCGTGATAAAAATTATCCTTTCATCCTTTCCAGCCTTTGTGGCAGGCTTTCTCATGACCTCATTTATGTACTAGATACACAAACCATGGTGTCTGGGATATCACTGTCACACTACTGACAATCTCTCTGTCCAAACGTACAATATTCAGGAATAGACGACAGTTTTCATCCTTGGTTAACTACACTTGAGCACAGCAGCCCAAGACCAAGCTAATGTCTTCAAATCTAAGAGCAGAGCTATAGAGAAAACAGCTCATTGGAAATCTAGATGAAAATCATATTGATCTGCTCTCCCCCTTAAATCTGATATACAGCAGAGTTTCTCTAATTCACCTCTTGTAAGTAGTGAGCTCCAAAACATCCATACTTAGAGTCAACTGCTCAGAATTAAAAATACTGAGAGAGTGCAACTACCTAATAAGGAAAAAATACTGGGGGATTTTTGTACCTTCCAAACTAATCAAAATGCTTCAAAAAGACTTTAAGGCTTTTCCATGATTGCTGAATAATATTAAAACAAATCCATAAGAACATTTAGGTCACGACTTGATCAGGCTGGCATCAATTCCCAAGGTTAAAGAGTACCTCCTGGTTTAATTTAGTAGAATCTTTGTTATAGCTCATGGAAGTTCCTGGAAAACCAAAGCATACTTTATCAGAAAATCTGCAAAATTATAACCCTTGGGATTTTTTTGCAGGCAAGTTTTTATTCCCGTTAACCATAGATCAAACTCCTGTGAAATAGCAGACACAGGACTCATCCTACCAGCAAAGCTGCTGCATGTCCATGAAACGGAAAGGTGGATAAGCAACAGGAGAGTGGCAGTTACAGGAAACATCAATTTGTTTGCATTCTTCTCAAAGAATAGGGAAGGTGAGGAGGAACTTCAAACACCAAGACACTAAGGAAATGTGTCAGGTGAAGCCTGATACACAGTACTTCATCGGGCAAGTCTAGATGAAATAATTTGCTTTGCCCACCCACCTCACCTTCTTGGGTTCTTAACTAACCTAATTATTTACCTTTTTTTTTAAAAAAAATGAGAGAGGTTTGAAGATCTCAAAAGATATCTACTCCACATGCAAGCAGTGATCAAAAGAAAGACATATTTAGGTTATTTAGTGGGTGTAATGAACAACAAAGGAAGCATTACAATGACACTTTCTGTTTCAACACAAATCTGTAGATGACGTGCTTGGAATCCTGTGTACAGTCCAGTCTCTTCACCTCAAAAATTATCTTGCAGTAATAGAAGGAATTTAGGCAAGTCCAGCAGAGAGTATTCTTATCATGGGTAAATTGTTATACAACGACATACTTAAGTCAGAGGTTTTAGCTTTAAAAGGTGGCAAGTGACAAAAAGTAACAGAAGATATATAAAACTGCAATTGATTGGAGAAAGTAAGTAGGGGCTTTTACTCATCTCATTTACAACATGAAATCAAAAGGAAAAGTGATGTTAACAGAGAAGTACAAACACAACTTAAAGGAAGGAGAATTTCAGGGCACAGGAAAGGGAGTTAGTTAGGAAAATCATAAAAGCAAACTCTACCTGAATACAGTGGTACTTTTTAATCTTGTAATATTCTCAGTCAGTTCACATCTACTTTTGGTACTGTCAGCCTATTGCTGTCAGAGATGTACTCAGTGATGCAGCTCTTGAAGCACACAGCAGCCAGAAGAGTAACATTTAGTGGTAGAACAGGTTTCTGCAATCAGTAAGCCTCTCACTACTCTACTACCAGCATTCCCAAATGCCAGAGAGCCACTGCCCTGTTACTCCTGGCAATCACAGTAGGAGTATACTGCTTAGCATTTACACGTTTAGCTGCGTATCGATATAGACCTTACACAACACTGTGCCTCAGACAAAAAAAGACCCTGCTTCCAAGTAATGTATCATATGATTATTCTCTTGAATAGTCTTGAGTCACTGTGTGAAGCAATGGGTGAAACAGGAGGCTATTATGTATCCACAGTCCATTCCAAATGCTCAGACAATAATCTAGATCTTCTCATCTCCAAAGAATTAAATTGGGTCCTATTCAAACTGTAGATTGAATACGGTTTAATTTTTCCTTTATCTAGGTGTGGGTAGGGACTTACCCCCAACCTATGATTTCCTTCACCTCAGGAGGAAAACAAGTGCTCTTATTTCATCTAACATGTCAGCTCTCAGCTTTCCAATTCAGAAATGAAGTTCAGTAGAGCACAACATTTCACAGAGTACTAATCTCCTCGACCTAATTTCTTAGTCTACTTCCTCCTACTGCTGCCAACACACTGTCCAGTGTAGCTCCCACGTAGTTATACCCACAGATCTGAAATATGGATCTCTTATCTTAGCTCAGGGCCCAGGCAAGCTGCAAGTATGTGACTTTGCTGTGTGCTGCTCCGACTAATGCCAACAGCAGATGAACAAGCAGGTGGCATGCAGGAAGACAACGTGAGATTTCTAATGCAAATCAAGAGAGCAGAATTCCTGCTCACGGTCATGACCACAAAACTATATTTGCACATATTTCTCCTTTTGCATTCCATCAAATCAAATGAAGTCAGGTTTCCTAATTCAGTCAAACTACATAACTATGTTTACTGTGGTCAGTCCCAGTCTGGGTTTCAGTCTCTGCTATGACTCACTCACATTGAAAATCAGTTAACTCCAACCCAACAATTTCACAAGCTCTGCCTTTAAAATTGTAAGTTGAAGACAACCCTGTACTACCCAATAGCACTGGTCTCACAAAACGATGCTACATCAACGCTCTGCTTTGTCTCCCTCTCCCCATTTCTGACAGCCACGGATAGAATATACTGACTCAGCAGGAGCAGAATAAGGCAGAGGGCTGCTCGTAGCTGAGGCAGCAGCAGCCCTCTGGCAGCACAATAGGAAGCTTCATTCAGTAAACTCCCAGATGCCACTTAGGCATAGAAACTTACTCTAAAACCAAAAACAACAACAAAGTCCTTCCCCCCAAACCCATAAACAATAAAATCGCACAGCTCAAAGCCCTTCCTGCATTCCCACCCAGTCACTTCCATCCCCAAATGAAGATGTTTATTGCTGCCAACTCAACCAAGTCGGCTGAACAATCTAGTTGCATCCCTTCTGCTTCACAGCTTGTCACTATCTATGCAGGTTCTAGACTCGGCACTTTATTTGATTAACTCCATGGATAGCGTGTGAGGAAGAACAGTTGCAGCTGTAGAGACTGCAAAGCAGATGGATGCGTGCACACACACGGAACGTGTCTGCAGCCTCATCAGGCGCAGCTCTGGTTGCACAAGCAGGGCAGGCCACCTGCAAGTACTCCTCAGATCAATGGCGCACCACCAACCACAATTTGAGAATTGCTTGTCCCAGTTGCACCTGTCGCTCCTAATCACATTTATTTTTATGATTATCCAAGTATTCAGAGTCTGGAATGTGTTAAACCTAGCTGGTTTTAAGCAAACAAATGCTAGAGCAGTATAGCTCGTATAATCCACTTAAAACATATTACTTCTGTATCTCAAACAAGATCTCACAGCTTTAGCTCCCACTATAAATCATCCTACACACAGAACACCTGCTACTCCAGCAAAAGAGTACATTTAAAGGCTTTAATGATTAGAAAGAAAATAAGTTTGTCCAAGGGCCACCTGGAAACACAAATGCAGGGCATATGCCTTTCTGTGTAGTAGGAATTACACTGTCACTTGCATTTAAATATGACAGATACATTCTGTGCTCTCCTTCCTGCTGTCTTTGAATAAGGAATATACAATCCCAAGGATGCAGAATATCCACATATTTCAGTGTACAGGGAGCAGAACATTCCTTCAATACTATTTGTCCAGAAGGAAAGCAGTTCATTTTTCAAAAAGTCATTATTTGATACCAAATGAAACCTATACAAAAGGTGTCTTTACTGAGAGACGTTTTTACATGCTATTATTGGTCTGTTCCTGTTGAGTTATGAAAAGCACCTGTAGTCAACAAGTCTAGTCTCATCAGCAAACTGGTAGCAGTACAGGTGGTCTAAGGTTAAAATTGGAGCTCTAATCTTCAGTTTCCCTCTCGCGTGTGACACTGCCTTAACTATACAACTTGGGAATATTTTCTGCCTGGCTGCTGAGAGATAGAAGCAGTGCAGAACCGAGGAAAACCCATGAAATTACAGTCTCCTGTACTACTGAGTTCCCACTGAAGCACATGGGACATCACAAATCCATTGATTTAAATGAACTAGCGTGCAGCTTTCAGCAAATGGAATTTACCTTGAGGTTTGGGTTTGGTAAGCTTCCCACAGGGCTTTGAGATTGTGACAGTCTTCTGGCAGTCAGCATTGTGGAGGGCTCTCTTTAGGTTTCCGGTTCGAGTCTTCAGGGCAGTATTCAAGTCACATTCTCCCCAGGCCTGGAACTGGTATTTGCACTCCGCTGCAACGAGTGAAAAAATGGCAATTTTTAAACCAAAATGACTGAACATGAAAACAAAAAGGATGTGAGTCTAACAGGATATCATAGACAGTCAGTGCTTGTAGACAAAAGGATCATGCAACTGAAGAAAGGAATCCCAAGAAAACTTTAAACATAATTTGCAGTGATAATTACTGCCTCCCTCGACAGACACACCAAATATTTTTAAATTTAAACTTCTTGCTTTTGCACAGATATTGCTTTACTGTCATATAAAGGAAAATACATTCAGCTATGGTGATACACAATAAATAAATGTTTTAAAGAAAGAAATAACAGCAGTGGGACATGTCATTCATGCTCTATATGGCCATTCCTCCATTTGTGTGATGTCAAAGATTACCAAATAAGGCTTGAATAGTTTCAAGAATGTATGTGCAACTACGAACTGGTCAAGTTTGAAACTGCAGCACTGATTGCCTTGGTAAGGTCACAGTGAAAACAAAGCCATACAAGTTGTACACCAGAAAAAAAAGCCAAGTTTGCAAGAGTAATCAGACCTGAGTCCTGGACAAGCATCTTGTCCCAGACAGATCTGACATATCTGTCTGAACTGTTAAGTATGAACCTTCTGAACCAAATAAGATAGATAAAATACACTGGTTTTCATTTACTCCTTTCACTGCACACACTGGCAACCACCCACACTTCATACTACAAATCACACATCACAAGGTCATGTAAAGCCTGTGGTAAGCATCGCAGGGATTCACAGCTGTGAGTGAACACATGACATTTACATTGCTGCCTCAGATAGGGATGTACACCACAGGAGAGCAGATTTCAGCCCGCTCCTGGAAGACTGAGTTTACAGTAAGTAGATTATATGGATTCTCTGCAGAGGAGCTGCTTTGCTCTGAAGATGCTGCCTTCCGATGCCTTACATGTATTTCAAGTTCATCGGAGCTAGTAGTAGTCCCTTCACCAAGACATTTCTAGAGCTAAGCAGAAAATACAAGCTTCCTGCTCCATACAAAAAGTAAAAATGAAAGCAAATCCTTTGAGAGAGCGATGCTTACCTCCAAATTGCTTCTTCCAGTTGCAGGGAATCTTACACTTCTGAGTCTTGGTGGTTTGTTTGCACTCAGCTCCAGTGCGAGTGCCTTCGCGCGTCCCCAGGCCACAGTCACCGCTGGTGGGCACACAGACGCTCCACTGCCATTCCCCACAGTCAGACTTCTTTGCCTTTTTCTCTGGATGAAGACAAGGGACCAAACCCAAGCAAGAGAAGTGGTCAGAATCAATGGTAACAGCACCCAAATGGGTGAATGAGGATGACATTCGTAAAACAATTGCTGCAAAAGATCTGGCATCCTCTTCACAGTTCTGCAAAGACAGGCCAGCCTGTTTGACTCCAAAGCAGGATAAATTATTCAGATGAGATATTCTTGATCATCTAGAAACTCTCAGGGATCACTGAACAAAATATGCAGGAGGACTCATCCAGAAAGGATACTTCTATTTCCAGTGGCATGCAAATGTTTTCACAGAATCATACAATAGTTTCAGCTGGAAGAGACCTTGGAGATCACTGAGTCCAGCCTTTGTCCCAGCCCTATCAACCAGCTAAATGATGGCCCCCAACGCAACATCCACCCATCTCTTAAACACCTCCAGGGACAGTGACTCAACCACCTCCCTGAGTAGCCTCTTCCAATGCCCGACAACCCCTTCAGTGAAGAAATTCTTCCTAATATCTAACCTGAAACTCACCTGGTGCAATTTAAATCTATTTCCCCTCATCCTATCACTCTCCACTAGGGAGAACAGACCAACCTCTGCCTCTCTACAACCTCCCTTCAGGTAGTTGTAGAGTGCGATGCGCTCTCCCCTCAATTTCCTCTTCTCTAGGCTAAACAGTCCCAGATCCCTCAGCCTTTCCTCACAAGACTTATGTTCTAAGCCCTTTACCAGCTTGGTAGCCCACCTCTGTACCCTCTCCAGCACCTCAATGTCCCTCTTGTAGCGAGGGGCCCAAAACTGGACACAGCACTCGAGGTGCAGCCTCACCAAAGCCAAGTACAGGGGCACGATCACCTCCCTGCTCCTGCTGACAACACCATTCCTGATACAGGCCAGGATGCCATTGGCCTTCTTGGCCACCTGGGCACACTGCTGGCTCATGTTCAGCTGCTGCCCATCAACACTCCCAAATCCCTCTCTGTCTGGCAGCTCTCAGCCACTCCCTAACCCTGTAGCACTGCTGGGGGTTGTTGTGGCCGAAGTGCAGGACTCAGCATTTGGCCTTATTGAATTTCACGGAGTTTGCCTTGGCCCAGCAATCCAGCTTATCCAGATCCCTCTGTAGGGCCTCCCTACCCTCAGGCAGATCGACACTTCCACCCAGCTTGGTGTCATCTGCAAACTTACTGAGGGTGCACTCCATCCCCTCGTCCAAATGATGGACGATTTAACATCCAAAGATGTTAAACAGGAGTGGCCCCAGTACTGAGCCCTGGGGGACACCACTCGTGACTGGTTGCCAACTGGATTTAACTCCATTGACCACAACTCTTTGGACTCTGCCATCTAACCAGTTTTTCACCCAGTGAAGCGTATGCCCGTCCAACTGAAGCACTACGCACTATACAGATTAGAAATATATGTGTTGATGATGTGTATCAGAGGATCTCAGCTCCTCTGGGACAAAGCTGTGGGATACAAACTTTTAACTTGTACACCGTGCCACATTTTATGTCAGAATATGACCAAAACTCTAAAGGCAAAGAAAAAACTACATGGCAAAGTGTACTTGAAATGCTGTTAATACAGGTGAGGCTGCTGCTCAGTGACATAAGGAAGGAACATGATTTCATTTAAATCTTTAAACTCAAGTCTGATGAAAAAAGAGAGCAATGTTATCAAACCCAAGTAATCATAAAAATAATTAAATAGGCCCCCAAAACATCACAAGTAACTTTAAATATCCTTATGTAAAATAGTTTTCCTTCTAGCTCTTTTATATTTGCATTCACATTTTCTCATATTTCTATACAGACAGAATGCATAGAAACGCCTTATTTTTTTAAATGGGAACACTAATTCTGAAAGACTCCTAGGTCTTTTACCTGGTGTGTAAGTAGCCTGTAAATAAGAGCTTAAGAAAACTACCCAAAGATCTGTTCATTAAAAAACGTCACAACTGGGTTTGATAGATAGGAATTTTCCACCCCAGGCCTGTCTCTCCTGTAATGAGGTCTGAGCTTATCACTGACAGAAAGCAATTACCGCTGGATGTCTGGCTGTCTATGTGCAGCAGCAAGTTAGTTCAACTCTTTGTTAGAGGATTTCCACATCACACAGCTCCGGCGTAGCATTGTCATACACAACACTGAATGAGCAACGTGATCACTGCTCTTTCATCACTCCTATGTAGTTCTCCTAAGTCAACTACGAATCTATTCACAGAGCAAATTTTAAGCTGCCTTGAAATACCCACTTTGTGATAAACTAAGGACTCCAGTCTTCTGGGCTGTCACGCTGTCAGCTTTCAAGGAAACTACCTTCTGTTTTCCTATTTAACACAGGAAAACATGTCACAGCCACAAGTCCCTACCCTGCATGTCAAAAGGTTAACAAACGACCTGAATTTCATAACAAAACCAGAAGCATTTGACATTCTCACACACGCAATCTGTCTTGGGGATTAACTCTGAATTACACTGGACCTTACCTGGTTTCTCTTTTTTGCCAGCCTCGGTGGTACTCACAGCTGCCAGAATGAAAACGAGTGCCAGGAGGGCAGCTGTGAACATTCGACGTTGTTGCTGTTGCATTCTGGGGATTAACAAGAAAGAAGAAAAAGAGGTGAGTTGGACTGTTAAAAAGTGGGACTCCATCTAAAATGTTGCTACGGCTTTTTTGGAAAGTTCTGCTTCAGGGCCACAAGACACAAAGAGGTCAGACATAACTAGCCATTGGTAGAATAGGCAGTTATCTTGATTCCAGAGAGAGTACAAAGATTTTTAAGAATTGCTTTACAGCCTGTGTACCAAATCCCTGATCGACATTCCTCGTGCTAGGAACGAGTTTTGGCATGGGAAGTTCAGTAATTATTGCTCATCTTCGAGAAACCTGTTAGAGAATCCAAGCTCCTGTTGGGCCTGGAACTTCTCTCTTCTTTTCTGACCTCTGGCTATGATTTATTGTGTAAAACTAAACACAGTATATGCTTTGTGTTTCAGCTTACCCATTCATATGAAGTAGGCATTGCTACACTGTCCACCTTGCAAGGGTTCCAATTCTGATTAGGCTTACTTGACATCTGAGAAGAGCTTCTTTCATGAAAACTTATAGTATGAGATGCATTATCTTAATTGTCATTGGCATGTTGCTACCTACCTTTTCCTTCCCCTCCAATTAGTGTCTCTTCCTAATATAAATTAAGCTAAATGCCTGCAATGTAAAATGGGCAGAGACAGGACTTGCACACACAGCTAGATGTTGCCCATAGCATGCTAACGAACCCAAAATCTGGATTTGGGAAGCAAATACTCAAATTAAAAAAGGTATTAAAAACATTCACATGGTGAAGCATCTGTTACGACCCAGTCATCAAAAGCCATTCAGCCCTGCCTGACTTCAATCGCTTACACACATATTTCCCTTTCACTTTGCTGTAATTTGCATTGTCTCATTTTGGCATTGATTATTGGAAAGCAGAACCATAACAAATACATACGCTAAAAATAAGCAACCTCCTAGTTTCGCAGAAATACCACTCTAGTAGGCAGTTGGGTTGGGTACCAAGATGGTGGATAAGAGATAGATTGCTTGAATGGAAGGTTTTTCTAGCCTTTTTTTTTTCTCTCAAACCAAGGCCCAAGACATTCACACTACACCAGCCCTCCAAGGAGGTGTCAACAGTGCTGGCCAAAAGATGGCCTTAAAAACTCAACTAGATTGATGTTGCAGAGTTTAGAGGCAACTTGATCTCATTCTGCTGAGCACAGCAACCTTAGCGGAAAAATATTTTCACCATGAACAAAGAGCAAAATGTATTTGAAATTTAATTTGGCATTTCTCAGTATTCCCTCCTGGCAGCTGCTTTCAAAAGCAACATAATTTTAATTGATGTGGAAAACAGGACAGGAATCTCAAACACAGAGACTTTTAAGTATCCAGGTTTAATATAATGCTAGATGAGAAAACTTATAGTTTTGTTGAAATACACTTCATGTGAAGAGTGCAAGATCTGGCATTCAAATGTCTGAAAGAGTGGTCATTATCACTAACTTGGTTTACTTCAAAAAAAAGTACCATTTCCTGTCAGAAAGAAAGGACTACCAGTGTTTCCAGTCAATTCAGAGCCCAGAGCTAGAGTACACGAGTCCTGCATGAGCCTGGGTTTATTTCTTTTTTCTGCTACATGTTTCCACTTAGAGCTTCTCGTGTTTTATAGATAGATAAATAAATAAATAAAATAGGCGATAAAAGAAATAAAAACACAAAGAGCATTTTTATCTAGTTTACTTCAGTCTGGTTCTCCCTAATCAAACACAGTTGCAATCCTTTTAAGACACCAAACTTCTCTCCCCTCAGCCCCTTTCCCTTGGAGAAACTTCACCACCAGGAGCATTGCACCTCACTTCACAACCCATTTTCACTGCAATTCATCTTCTCACTTTCTCTCCTCCAAACAACTCACCAGAATCCCTCACCGAAGAAGAGTTAAGTGCTTGTGTAGACATGAGATAAATACTTCCATAATCTCGAGATGTGCTGTCTGGAGGTGTCAGAAGTTGAAGAGAGGCAGGACCAGGGGGCTGGCTGCACAGGACATCACTGCACGCAAGAGATGATTGTAGTGGGCTTAGGATTCCCCTCCTGCATTCTTGCTGCCCACTCCATGGACCCAGGATGTGGTCACATGGCAGTCACCAGGAGCCAGGGATAACTGTTTCTGGGGAAGCTGCCCTATATTAAGTTGATGGAGACTCAAATTCAAATCTGACTGATGTTATTTTCAGCAAAACAGGCAGGGAAAAAAGTTAGGGTGTGGAGTCTGAAACGTTCCAGAAGCCCTATAAACAAAATCCCACGGAGCCTTAATGTAGCTTGTTGTCCTGAGACTCCAAGTCTCCCTACAGCCAAAACACTTGCCAAGTTGTCTAAGGCAAACACTAAATCTGCCGATAAACTATATATCTCTTTCTGGCAGGGAGAGCCAGGCTGCTTCCTGAAGTGCACTTGCTATTGATTATCAACAAGTGAAAAGCCACGTTGTACAGATGGAAGCCTTGCCTCACACCACACCAGCACCTCAAAGTTGATGTAATCAGTGTGACTACAGAAAATTGCGGCTCTCTTTTGCACATGGCAGATCAACAAGGGCCTGTGCTCCCACAAAATTGCAAACAGCCTAAATGTAGCACCCATTAAATATTGGGTAGTTTTTCAGAAGGCCAGAAAATCCCACCTGTGAGCAATCATTTAAAAAGACAAATGAAGAGAAAAACTTGCCAGTCTGGACTAATTTTTGAAGACAATATATTCACTGAAAATAACTTTGTCCTTTTTAGTTTATCTTTTCAAAATTTGATAGTGACAATTCTTCCTTTTCATCAGATTCAGTTCAACGTTTGATTTTAACAGCTGCTAAAATTGCTAGTAACGAAAAAACAAGTGTTTTCTCATATGCAGAATGGACTCTTCCTTGACATTTTGATTTTTTAACAATCCTTCTATCTACACTACTGGAATAAGTAAATCATGTGTCATGAAGGGAAAGTATATCTATAATCCTGTATGACGGTCCCTAAACAGAGCAAGACAGCAGCTTTTAAACAAACAGCAGTGGCATTTACAACAAACAGGAAGAGGCAAAAATAAAAGTCAAGGAGAGAAAAGAGACATTTGGGGTGGGAGGAGCCACAGAAACTTCAGAAGAGAGAAAAAGTAAAGAGAGGAAAAAAGTATAAACACTTTAAATGGTAAAATGGAACAAGATAAAAGAGAGTGAATGATCATGAGAAGAGCCCTAAAACAAGTAGCTGATGATGGCTAAAAACTAAAACAGAGCGTAAGAAAATCATGAAGTGCGTAACAAGTTGAGAAGTGAAGCCCAGCTGAGATTCACCATAGAATCATAGAATGGCCTAGGCTGGAAGGGACCTTAGAGATCATCTAGTCCAACCTCCCTGTTTTGGGCAGGGACACCACCTCTCGACCAGACCTGGCACATGGGGACGGAGCGGGAATTGAACCCGTGACCTCGGTGTTGGTTCTTGTTGCCAGCACCGCGCTCAAACCACTGAGCTAACCACGGCAAGTAGTTTCTTCTGACAAAAAGAGGTACAGGAATTACTTCAACCTTACAGATGATTTCACAGTCAATCTCTGCTTGGGAGTAAAATATGAAAGGAAAATTAAAAAATGTCAAGCAATCAGAAAATTAATGAGTTCATCAACCACCCATCCATGGGTTCAATTGCATGTCAAACACCAGAGTCAGGCAGAAGTCACACTACAGCTGCAGTTTGTAGGACCTTCTGAGTGGAGCTTGAGCCTCCCAATCCAAATCCTTCACTGCCCCCTACCTGATTTTACAAGCACATTCATCTCTCCTGAACTCATAGAATCACAGAATCACAGAATGTCAGGGGTTGGAAGGGACCTCAAAAGATCATCTAGTCCAACACCCCTGCCAGAGCAGGATCACCTACAGTAGATCACACAGGAACACGTCCAGGCGGGCTTTGAAAGTCTCCAGAGAAGGAGACTCCACAACCTCCCTGGGCAGCCTGTGCCAGGGCTCTGGCACCCTCACAGTGAAAAAGTTTTTCCTAATATTTTTGTGGAACCTTCTATATTCCAGCTTGTGCCCATTACTTCTTGTCCTGTCATTGGACGCCGCTGAAAAGAGCCAGGCTCCATCACCCTGACACTCCTCCTTGACGTATTTATAAACATTTATGAGGTCACCCCTCGGTCTCCTCCAAGCTAAAGAGACCCAGCTCCTTCAGCCTTTCCTCATAAGGGAGATGTTCCACTCCCTTCATCATCTCTGTGGCTCTGCACTGGACTCTCTCAAGCAGTTCCCTGTCTCTCTTGAGCTGAGGGGCCCAGAACTGGACACAATATTCCAGATATGGCCTCACCAGGGCAGAGTAGAGGGGCAGGAGGACCCCTCTCGACCTACTAGCTACTCACCTTTTAATACAGCCCAGGATGCCATTGGCCTTCTTGGCCATGAGGGCACATTGCTGGCTCATGGTCATCCTGCTGTCTACAAGGGGTCCCTTTCTCCTACACTGCTCTCCAGCAGGTCAGTCCCCAACCTACACTGGCACATGGGGTTATTCTTTCCCAAGTGCAAAACTCTACACTCGCTCTTGTTAAACTTCATAAAATTTCTCCCTGCCCATCCCTCTAGCCTGTCCGTCTATCTGAATGGCTGCACAGCCTTCTGGTGTGTCAACCACTCCTCCCAGCTTTGTGTCACCCGCAAACTTGCTGACGATGCTCTCTAATCCCACATCCAGGTCATTGATGAATATATTGAACAGCAACAGGCCCAGCACTGACTCGCAATTAAATCATTGATTTGCTGTGATGAATAGAGTCCACATGATTAAATGTATCAAGTCCTTTAGGAAATACTTATCCTATGGGCAGCAGCACCCAAATCCCACCTCTACCAGAGACCTAAAACAGTATCTACATAGTGTAGCACAGTGGCATGCACACAGGTTCATGTGGGACCAGAAATGCAACAGACACTTTCATGCACTTTCAGGCTTTGTCTAACAGTCCACAAGAAAATTCACTCCTTCCAACCCAAGACCCTGCACACGTGACTTGCTTACACAAGTTGGCAGCCTGAGGCAGCCCCGGTGTTTTCATGCTGTGCTTCTTAGACCTTTGGGTCTCAGTGCAAGTCAGGCTCACTCAAGCAGCTCTGTTTGCGCTCATGCAATTAAGTCTTACATAGGTTCTCCCTTTCTCACATCTGAACAAGTCTTTCCTGAACACAAGCATGCAGAGCAAACCAGACAATTTCATCGGTGAGCAAGTGTTTATTTTTCCCAGCCTGTCTGAAGTTAGCATATGCAGCACATCCTAGGATCACATATGCCTTTTGCAGGTGGCATTTTTGCAGTTAATAACTATTACTCACAGGCCCTTGCCTTCATCTGTTCTTTCCAAGGCAACTGGCAAGGTCCCAAATTATTTTAAGTATTTTATTGTTAGTCCATGTGAGTGTTATCTCCCACTCTGAACTATCAAGTTTTCTCACATGACTTAACCCATCCATACCCTCCCACCTCTTCCAGTATAATATGTGAAACATCAGCTGTTTTGATAATGCTATTGCCCTGCATGTATTGCAATACTGTATTTATTGCCATCATTAATGACAGGCCATGGGTTTTGTAGTGAGTTTGCAAGGCCTCAAGATTGAGGCTTGTCAAGGCTTGCTCTGAAGCTTCCCTTGGCCTGACTGGAGCTTTGTCACATTTAGTTTAGCTGCAACAGCAATTTTTCTAACTGACCAGCTAGTACCAGCTAGTACAGCTAAATAGATGTATTTGTCTTTACCATTGCATAGGGTCATCCAAGTTTTATGACTGTTGTAATAATGTACTACAGAGAAATACAGGACTGGTGTCTTAGCAAAAACCTTGAGGAGTGGAGACATGGGATGCAATGTAGAGTACAGGTATGGGAGATATGTGATGGGGCACAGGCTTGACAACTGCCCAGCTATAAACAACTCACTCATGGTCAGATAAAGAAATGCAGACCTGCAGCTTGACAAAACTGAATGTAGGAGTAAAAGACAGAGCACAGAAATAGTTTCCAGCATACCTAAAATGTGCCATATATAGTAAGTTTGGATATAACAAGGAGCTGCAGACCAGTGCTGAAAGAGAAAGGCATAAAAGCATGCTAGAAAACATAAAAAATCAACCCCAAGTTGATCCTAAAGTGAGGAAGAAGAAACAATCCACATGAAAATCCTCTTGGATGAGGACCTCAGATGATGGCAAGTCCCTATAACCATGTCCACCAACATAATGAAACCACTAACCTTCGGACTGCGAGTTGCT